>NC_091164.1:1016577-1034077 GCF_040958095.1 Procambarus clarkii | reverse complement strand
AGAGAGAGAGAGAGAGAGAGAGAGTACAAGGGGGGATGAAAATAATGTGCAGTGTATTATTATGTTAGTGCGTAATGAAATAACGAGCAACACTAGTTGTACCTTCAGGGAGTGTGTAGAGCAGATATCACTGTGTGGGTTGATGGCTTCCCCCCCCCCCCTCTCTCTCTCTCTCTCTCTCTCTCTCTCTCTCTCTCTCTCTCTCTCTCTCTCTCTCTCGCCGGTCAAGACCCCACACAAACGACCTGTCGTGGAGAAAGAGTGAATTCCTGTGATCCCTTACAGGGACGCTGGGCTCTGCTTTCTATCCTACGGCTTTCTGTCCGCGTCGCCACGACCCTCAGATCACCCTCTTGTTTCTGTCCGACAGCCTGCTGAAGGCCTTCAAAGGCCCTAGCCCACCCTATCCCCTCCCTCTATCCTTCAATTCATGGCTGGCTCCATTTCAGTTTGGGTGAAGGAAACTGATGTGGATTCTGTGGGACGCGCTCATCAGCGGTTGACTGGAATCTCAGTAGTGAAGATATCAGCCACACGCAAGATACGACTTTGTTTCTTAGGTTATCTTGAGGTTATCTTGAGATGATTTCGGGGCTTTAGTGTCCTCGACCAGGCCTCCACCCCCAGGAAGCAGCCCGTGACAGCTGACTAACACCTAGGTACCTATTTTACTGCTAGGTAACAGGGGCATAGGGTGAAAGAAACTTTTGCCCATTGTTTCTCGCCGGCGCCTGGGATCGAACCCAGGACCACAGGATCACAAGTCCAGCGTGCTGTCCGCTCGGCTGACCGGCTCCCTGGTGTTGAGTCCTCCCCTAGATGTTGGGGTCATGTCTCTTTCTCCTTGTCTCTCATTGACTTAATACAAGGCTCACGTTGTTGCGCATTCTCTCTCTCTCTCTCTCTCTCTCTCTCTCTCTCTCTCTCTCTCTCTCTCTCTCTCTCTCTCTCTCTCTCTCTCTCTCTCTCTCTCTCTCTCTCTCTCTCTCTCTCTCTCTCTCTCTCTCTCTCTCTCTGTCTCTCTCTCTCTCTCTCTCTCTCTCTCTCTCTCTCTCTCTCTCTCTCTCTCTCTCTCTCTCTCTCTCTCTCTCTCTCTCTCTGTCTCTCTCTCTCTCTCTCTCTCTCTCTCTCTCTCTCTCTCTCTCTCTCTCTCTCTCTCTCTCTCTGTCTCTCTCTGTCTCTCTCTCTCTCTCTCTCTCTCTCTCTCTCTCTCTCTCTCTCTCTCTCTCTCTCTCTCTGTCTCTCTCTCTCTCTCTCTCTCTCTCTCTCTCTCTCTCTCTCTCTCTCTCTCTCTCTCTCTCTCTGTCTCTCTCTGTCTCTCTCTCTCTCTCTCTCTCTCTCTCTCTCTCTCTCTCTCTCTCTCTCTCTCTCTGTCTCTCTCTCTCTCTCTCTCTCTCTCTCTCTCTCTCTCTCTCTCTCTCTCTCTCTCTGTCTCTCTCTCTCTCTCTCTCTCTCTCTCTCTCTGTCTCTCTCTCTGTCTCTCTCTCTGTCTCTCTCTCTCTCTCTCTCTCTCTCTCTCTCTCTCTCTCTCTCTCTCTCTCTCTCTCTCTCTCTCTCTCTCTCTCTCTCTGTCTCTCTGTCTCTCTCTCTCTCTCTCTCTCTCTCTCTCTCTCTCTCTCTCTCTCTCTCTCTCTCTCTCTCTCTTGGTTGAAACGAAAACAAATGGGCCGAGTTTCTTTCACCTAATGGCTCTGCTCTTCTAGCAGTAAATAGGTATCTGGGCCTGACAGCTGAGTGGACAGCGCTTCGGATTCGTAATCCTGAGGTTTCGGGTTCAATCCCCGATGGAGGCAGAAACAAATGGGGCCCTACTGGGCCCCAGTAGGCCCAGTAGGCTCTTTCCTCGTCAGCAAGGGAAGGAAACCCTCCCTCTCTTTCCTTACTACATATTATTCCGGCAGAAACACTGCATTTGTTATGTCCCTTATCAATTTTATTTCTGTGATTGCTATTATGTCTGGGGTTTTCTCCTTGTGTCTTTCCCACAACTTCGCTTGTTTTGTTTGTAATCCCATCTATGTTAAAGCTCAATTTCTTCTGTACACTCTTACTTCCCTTCCCGCTTGAATGGGCATTCCACTGGTGTAGGAAGTTGTTCCATGGGTGTGGCGAATTGGGCGGGGTTATTGTCCTGTGAGATAGTTAACACGACCTCAGAGGGCGCCGGGGTGAGGGGTGGGGGACCATGGGGAATGGGGAACAGGGAGGGAATGGTAGGAAGGGGAGGAAGGGAGGGAGGGGTGCGTGGGTAGGGTGAACATTTGAATGCATGTGTGTGTCTGTGTATTTATTATTTGTGCTTGCAGAGTCGAGCTATTAGCGGTTGGACCCCGCCTTTCTAACCGATCTATTTTCCCTGTTGTATGTCTATTACATATATTTCACACACACACAGGTGTGTGTGTGTGTGTACTTACTTATTTGTGCTTGCAGGATCGAGCTCTATCTCTTGAACCCTGCATTTCTAGCCATTGGTTGTCTAATGCATTAACTCCTAGCCTGTGTTTATCCATCCTACTTTTAAAGTTATGAATCCAGTTAGCCTCTACAATCTGCTCCTTTAGGCCATTCAATTTACTACCCTTACGCTAAAAAGAAAACTTTCTAACATCTCTATGTATGTGTGTGTACACCAAGCTTCCCCAACACCTCTAGTGGATCTCAAAGAGAGACAAGCCGAGGGATGGAAGAGAACGCTTAGTTCACCACTAAAACCCGCACACAATTGGAAGCCGTGAAAAGGTTCCGTGAAAAGGTTCCGTGAAAAGGTTCCGTGAAAAGGTTCCGTGAAAAGGTTCTTCTACCCCGAAGGGCAGAAGGAGACGTCAGAGACCATCTACACCTTCCTCGCCTCCTATACCCATCCCACACACAGCCTATAACCACCTTGTTGCATCAAAGTAACAGTCGACGAACTTAGCGATTATATATGATGTATGTAAGCAGAAATAATTGTTCTCCTCAAGCTTTGGTTTTGAGAAATAAGCTGAATGTGACCCAAACACACCCGGCCTACCTATGTGAACAGCTTGAGACTGTTGGCATGACAGCCCAATACACTTTGGAACATAAATACCAGTCGTTTAAAGGATCTTTTTTTTTTATCCTGTCTGTGTCTCTACCTACATCTTTATAGCAACCTAAATGTGTATGATATATATGTGATGTGTATGTGTATGATATATATATGTGTCTGTGTATGATACAAGTCAACTTGCTTTTTTTATTTACAAATCAACTATCAAGTAGCCTCTTTATTTACAAAACTAGCGACTAGCCTCTTTTTTTACAAATCAACTAGCGACTAGCCTCTTTATTTACAAATCGACTAGCCTCTTTTATTTACAAATCAACTAGCGACTAGCCTCTTTATTTACAAATCAACTAGCGACTAGCCTCTTTATTTACAAATCAACTAGCGACTAGTCTCTTTATTTACAATTTATAGATCTTTAGAACCCTATAACATAATTATAATGGCCTGTACTCGGCCATTCGAACTTCTCTTGACTCCAACTGATCTTCTAAACGATTCCTTTCAACACCTTGTTGTATAATTTATTTTATATATCCAAATACCTGCTTTCTTAATTTACCTGCTTGTTCCTTCATATATCCTTGAGGATGAATTCAATAATTATGTCCTAAAGATAACTTCTTTCATGTATCTTTGAGGATAACTTCTTTCGTGTATCCCTGAGGACAGCTTCTTTCATTTATCCAAAACCGGTTTTATTATTCATTTATCTGTTCGTCTGTAGTATTGTATGTGAATTTGTTGTGTGTACATACAATTATTTCTTCCCCTTTCTGTCAACCTGCCTTTGTATTTCAATCAATCCTCCACTTCGCACAGAATATGGTAGTAATTGTGTTTTGTGTCTTTTTTTGAACACTGTCCCTTTCAGTTTGGAAACTTTTCTTGTATGTCTGTGAAGCAATTTATTGAGGCGTCTCCAACTTTCACTTTCTTTTCTCGATTTTATCCAGCAAGTCGTTTCTGTGGCTCAAAGCCTCGTGTTCCATGCACAATGTTATCGTTGTCCTTCATGTCCCTCCTCCTTGTAGGCACCCAACCATATGCCCGCAGACACTAGGGAATTTGACACACCCAGAGTATTAAAGATCCTTCACCCCAGCCGTTATGGCCTTGTTTGGCTTGTAAAACACCTCGTTAGTCTATTTTCGCCCTCGCGATTCCCGTTTCCCAATTGGGGAACGAGGTCGTTTGGGAGGTAGGCGCGTATAACAGCTGGGTGGTGAATTTGGTTGTTAGGATGCGTTCGTGTTCATTTGTTTATATGAAGGGGCCAACGTATTCAAACTGTCCTAGGTATAAAGGCCTCTTGGGCGAGAGTTTGTTAAGAAATGGGCTGTGTATCTGTGCCATTCATCCACTCGAAGGGCCATTTTAAAGGAAATAGTGTGAGACCATGGATGAGTGCTGCCTGCGGGCTTGAATAGCTAAAATATATTTCGGTTGCTAAGGAGCGGCAGGCTGGGGTTGGGCGTGTGGCCATGGCGGGGCGTGTGGTCGAATGCGCCCGGGCTAGCAGATCAATGTTGCGCAGAGTGACTGTCATGTCGGCGCGCTCAGGGAGGACTGTAGTCTGGCTCCCCCACCTCAGACACTCGCCACAGCTGATACGGAAAACTACCGCACCGTGGCCGTCGCTGGCTCTGCTGCTGTATATCGTGGTGGTAGTGGAAGTGATCGTAATTTAAGAGCCTTCCATATATTTGGAACGCAGAGAAGTGCATGATACCGGGTGGACATTTGAAAACCACGCCCAAATCGGAGGTGTAACTTGGAGTCTCCGTGGCCGAGGCGCGGACCAACCAGGAGCCAGCCCGCGCGCGCCAACCACTTCCCGCCCATACTGCGACTACTGAATACCGCCCCAGCTGCATATCTCTCCATTTTACTCCTCTTTCTCACTCAAACACCATGTCTGAAGAAGGTAAGCTGATGAGTTTGGTCTCCCTCCGTGTCCTGGAGTACATATTTCTTCTCCATTGAGTCAAAAAATGGGTTAAATGTGTGAGATACGTGTGTTGCCAACTTGCTGGCAGCCTCGTGGCCCTGCCGACTTCAGGGCGTGGCAGCACAACAGGTTGGCGCGCAAACAAAGAAACGTCGACAATTCCTAATATAACCTCTCACAGCTACTAAGTCGTTTTAAGATTTGTTGCTACTGGCAGCTGTGTGGTATTTAAAAAATGTGGCCAGTCAAGAGTGAGGCTTTTAGAATACTTGAGCAAAAAGATGGTTTCAGGGTTTGAGGCGCCGGCTCGAGCGAGCATTGAGCTATACCGGGAAGACCTCACAAGTAAAGGGCATAAGCTGGAATTTTTGGTCACGTTTCCTTCCGGGAAAGGAATGGAGCGGACTGGTTAGGCGCGGCTTAAAATAAGGTTATATTGTTAAAGGCGAATCTGGCATGTATATTAAAGAAATTTATGTGGATTAACTCCTTGGTAATAAAATGTAAGCTGTCACAATTTCATGATTTTTCTATAAATTCTCATTATATATATAAAAAAAATAAACTTTTTTTCGGTTATATATATTTCGACGTTTCTCCCAACCTTTTTATACAGTCAATATGGTCTAGTGGTATAGTACTGGATACGCTAAGGTGCATGGAGCCCATGGCTGTCTGGGTTCGAATCCTTCTAGGGTGAGGAGTTTTCGTTTGCATATTGGCTTGGGGACTACCACATTTATACCTATAAATTGCATCTTTCCAAATGTGGTTGCTTTGCATTAAATAGATCAGCGATTATTGATATATATATATATATATATATATATATATATATATATATATATATATATATATATATATATATATATATATATATATATATATATATATATATTATGATTGTCTATCTAATCTGGCAAATTATGTGTAACAATCTTATATTCTTATCATGCTGTGGTGAACATACATAAGGCCGATAAGCACCAGTGAATGGAACGTTATTATGGGCCAGTGAACAGTCAACAGCCCCCTGTTGTTCCGTTATACTGTTAACAATTCCGTTATACTGTTAACAATACCTTCTTTCTCACGAGTAATATATATCAATATTTATACCAGACGGAAGGTTACCAACTCGGAAAGGGATTGTGTACTAGGCTACTCCTTACACTCAGGATTCTTATAATGTTCAAGTTTTTCATGCTTTTGATACAGGGGTTTCGTTAGTAATGCGATGCTTCTACTGTTACTGATACTTGCAGCTTCTGTGCCTACTACGTTTTCTGCTACATGTAGCTATTCCTGCTACGTTTTGTGATATATGAAGCTGCTATTCCTGCTACATGAGGCTGCTGTTCCTGCTACGTTTTCCGCTACATGAAGTCGCTATTATTATTAAATGTAGCTATGTAGTTACGTTTATACAATTTTGTTACTTCTACATGTAGCTATTCTGTCTATTAATACATATATCTTTTTTTGTACTGCTTCAATAAATAGGGATTTTCTTTATTGCTACAATGTAGCTATTTTGTCTACTGCTACAAATAGCAATAAACGGATTTGTGTAACTGGTATTTTGCTTCAGTTTTTACTACTGGTTCCTTGAGCTATTAAAGCCATAGACATTGTTGAGAATAAGGATATTGGAGGCACGATAAGTATATATATATTTATTTAATTATTGCACAATTAATGAAAATAACCAAGAGTTAGTGCGGTTAAGGACGAGGAGAGATTGAACGTCTTGCCAACACTGATCAAATAAAAACCTAAACTATTTTGGGATGTGAACTTTTAGCTCTCAATTGGTTTATAGAGGCGACAAACATGTTTTCCTTCAGACACTGTCCCCCCCCCCCCCCGCTCTCTCGTACTCCTACAGTCTGTCACACTGAACTACTCCCTCAAACTCCTACCAACAGTCGGTTACATAATGCACTCAATCCCAATTTCTCTCACTCTCACCTCCATATTCCTTTCTTTATTCTCATACTTCTCATTTTCGCCCTTAACGCTCTTCCCTCCCCCCCCCTCCGTCTTCTCTTCTAGCTTCCCTCTCTATTGTGGTAAGAGAAAACTGCTGGGAGTGTGAGGACAGGTTGTGCTCACACACTCTCTCTCTCTGTCTCTCTCTCTCTCTCTCTCTCTCTCTCTCTCTCTCTCTCTCTCTCTCTCTCTCTCTCTCTCTCTCTCTCTCTCTCTCGCTCTCGCTCTTGCTCTCTCTCTTGCTCTCGCTCGCTCTCTTCTCTTGTTCGGTCTCTCTTGCTCTCGCTCTCTCTTGCTCGGTCTCTCTCTCTCTCTCTCTCTCTCTCTCTCTCTCTCTCTCTCTCTCTCTCTCTCTCTCTCTCTCTCTCTCTCTCTCATATACACCCCTCACATGGTGTACACACATACATACACTCATAAGGGCGCCTGGTGGCTGAGTGGACAGCACGCTGGATACTGTTAAAAATATCCAATCCTGTGGACCGGGGTTCGATTCCCGGCGTAGGCGGAAACAAATAGGCAGAGTTTCTTTCACCCCGGTGCCCTTGTTACCTAGCAGTAAATAGGTACCTGGAAGTTAGACAGCTGTTACGGGCTGCTTCCTGGGGTGTGTGTGTGTGGGGGGGGGGGGACTGATGAGAGCCGGGCCGATAGAGCCAGAGCTCAACCCCCTTCAAGCACAACTAGTTGAACACACACACACACACACACATCGGCGCTTTGGGGGCACTGGTGGCTGAGTGGACAACACGCTGGATACGTAGTCCTGTGGACCGGGATGCGATTCCCGGCCCCCGGCGGGAACAGATGGGCAGAGTTTCTTTCAGAGACATTAGAAACTCTCTGAAACTTTCAGAGTTTCAGAGAGCCACAGAGACATTAGAAAAAAAAATTCAGTGTCAGAGTAGTTAACAGATGGAATGTATTAAGCAGTGATGTGGTGGAATCAGACTCCATACACAGTTTCAAATGCAGATATGATAGAACCCAGTAGGCTCAGGAATCTGTACATCAATTGATTGACCGTTG
The DNA here is from genome assembly GCF_040958095.1 of Procambarus clarkii. NCBI lineage: Eukaryota > Metazoa > Arthropoda > Malacostraca > Decapoda > Cambaridae > Procambarus > Procambarus clarkii. The sequence continues at coordinate 1,026,071 of NC_091164.1, read as the reverse complement.
AGAGGCGGGACCAAAGAGCCAAAGTTCAACCCCCACAAGTACAACTAGGTGAATACACACACACAGTATCACATAAGAGACTAGTGCATACGCTGGAGATGCAGGCCGGAGTGAAAGAGAAAGTACTCCACTGGATAAGAGAGTACCTAAGCAACAGGAGTCAGCGAGTCACTGTGAGAGGTGAGGTCTAGGAGTGGCGGGCGAGGCGTCACCAGTGGAGTCCCGCAAGGATAAGTCCTTGGACCTATACTGTTTTTGATATATGTAAATGATCTCCCAGAAGGAATAGACTCGTTCCTTTCATTGTTGGCTGATGATGCAAAAATTATAAGAAGGATTCAGACAGAGGAAGATAGTTTGAGGCTACAGGATGATCTAGATAAAATGAATGGTCCAACAAATGGCTAATAAAGTTCAACCCAAGTAAATGTAATGTAATGAAACTAGGCGGTGGAAACAGAAGGCCAGACACAAAGGGGACACAGGTGGAAACTGAGTACCCAAATGAGCCACAGGGACGTTAGAAAAAACATTTTCAGTGTCAGAGTAGTTTTAACAAATGGAATGCATTAGGTAGTGATGTGGTGGAGGCTGACTCCATACACAGTTTCAAATGTAGATATGATAGAGCCCAATAGGCTCAGGAACCTGTATACCCAGTTGTTTGACAGTTGAGAGGCGGGACCAAAGAGCCAGAGCTCAACCCCCACAAGCACAACTAGGCGAGTACACCCTCGCTCTGTGCACACAAAAATGTTACTTGATTACGCCTTCCGGTCTGGCTCCAGGTCCCAGCGTTTGTTTTCTTTCTCCCATTTTTGTCGACGCTAATGTTTTCAGCGACGGTAATGGGGATGGTGGTGACCGTGGGGGATGGTGGTGATTGTGGGGGATGGTGGTGATTGTGGGGGATGCTGGTGACCTTAGGGATGCTGGTGACCGTGGGGGATGGAGGTGATTGTCGGGGATGGTGGTGACCGTGGGGGATGGTGGTGATCTTAGGGATGCTGGTGACCGTAGGGATGGAGGTGATTGTCGGGGATGGTGGTGACCGTAGGGATGGAGGTGATTGTCGGGGATGGTGGTGACCGTAGGGATGGAGGTGATTGTCGGGGATGGTGGTGACCGTAGGGATGGAGGTGATTGTCGGGGATGGTGGTGACCGTGGGGGATGGTGGTGGTGATGGACCGGTCACCATACTCCCCCACAATGGTGAATATCCCACAAGACAAAATATTTTCCTATGGAATTATCCGTGCCTTGATAATATTAATGTGTACATGGGTTTCAGTTGGTAGTGGGGGAGGTGTGTGTGTGGCCTCGCCCAGCACCCAGACCACACCACCAACTGACCACTACGGGCTCACCATAGCCCGTGCTACTTGGAACTTTTTTTTTTTTTGAGATATATACAAGAGTTGTTACATTCTTGTACAGCCACTAGTACGCGTAGCGTTTCGGGCAGGTCCCTGGAATACGATCCCAGCCGCGAAGAATCGTTTTTTCATCCAAGTACACATTTTACTGTTGCGTTAAACAGAGGCTACAGTTAAGGATTTGCGCCCAGTAAATCCTCCCCGGCCAGGATACTAACCCATGGCATAGCGCTCGTGTTCAGAGTAGCTGAATCTATAACAACAACCACCAACTGACCCCGTGAAGGCTGGGTTCACACAGCAACGGCTTGTGTGGATTCTGTAACGAGATCTTATTCATCTTTTTCCGCGAATCTTGGCTGAGAGGCAAGGCAGCACATTATGTCTGTTGGTGGGTTCAAGAACAACCGCGTGGATTCACTTCACTGCTGTTGAACTAGACATAAGCTCGTCTTAGCTTGTTGTTGTTTAAGATTCGCTACTTGGAACAAAAAGTTCCAAGTAGCACGGGCTATGGTGAGCCCGTAGTGGACTTTATCGTCTTAGGTGCTACACTTTCGCTTATGTGCTTAGTTTTAACTCCCATTTTCTTTGTCTTTGAGCCCGTTCAACAGTTTTCTTGACTGCTTTTACCGAGCAATAATCTCGATCACGGTAGGTCTGTAATAATAATAATTTATTTAGGAACAGTACATACATAGTTGCAGCGTTACAGTACAAACATTCTGGTAGATATAAAGATAGAGGTAGTACATACAATACCTAAAGCCACTAGTACGCGTAGCGTTTCGGGCAAAGAAAGCGTTTCGGGCTGCCTGTTGCTAACAGGCAGGAGGTGGTGGGACTCTCTGACCCCGAGCTGTGTGCTCTCACAATGTTACCGGAAGGTAGCGACCTTCAGGAAGCTAAACTCTTTTCAACAACCACCTCTCTTCGTCGCTTTGAGATAGGGGGCATATTAGTTCATTTCCTGTTACTTTGTATAACTAATTTGGGCATCTAATTTGGGGAGCCGGTCGGCCGAGCGGACAGCACACTGGACTTGTGATCCTGTGGTCCTGGGTTCGATCCCAGGCGCCGGCAAGAAACAATGGGCAAAAGTTTCTTTCATCCTATGCTCTTGTTACCTAGCAGTAAAATAGGTACCTGGGTGTTAGTCAGCTGTCACGGGCTGCTTCCTGGGGGTGGAGGCCTGGTCGAGGACCGGGCCGCGGGGACACTAAAGCCCCGAAATCATCTCAAGATAACCTCAAGATAACCTATCATATCACGCATAATAGGGTCCAATATACTTAACATTCGCTGTATGGGCATTAGTCAGATACAATGGATGACTTTGCTAGGATTTAACAAGCATTTACGCAACTACCTTACGAAACCTGTACATCTTTCAACAATCATATCGACATTTATTAACTGTTAAATATATCAGTGCATTCTCAGTGATTAGATTGAGACGACAACTGCCCTCTCAGACCACCTGGATAGTTATCTAGATATTTGTGATGATCTGAAAGCATGTTACGGTTGCATTAATAGTCTAATGGTGAACAGGGAAATGAATCTTTGTCCTGAAAAGAGAATAGTCTCAAGTTATAACTGTATTGTATTATAAATCCAGGGTTTAAACTATTAAACAGTCAATGGTAAACTAGATTTCTGTGAAAAGACCTGAGGTTTACTTTGTCTGAAAACTCAAATTCAAGGGAATACTCAAACATTTTTTTAATATCGTGTTTCACGTTTGAGAAAATATGCTGTTTTAATGTAACCAAACTTAACCGAACGTAACTTGAACCTAATCAAACCTTGTCCTAACACTAATCAGGGATTGGGATGAAATAATATCACTAAATATATCGTCATTTTGAAGTGATTACGTGGAGGGCACTCCCCCCCCCCTCTCTGAGGACGAGTTGTAACGAAACCACCAATATTGTTGAAAGATGCACAGGTTTCGTAAGTGATTGCTCAACTGCTTGATATTGACCTGTATCGTGAAACTAGAGCAAATTTGCATAACTGTGAAGAACACCCAATGCGGAAATTGATCTTTCACATGGAATGGTGTGGATTCGAACGTGGTTTGCTGGCGATATGGAGCAGTATGGGTGATGGTGGGAGGGTGTATGGGTGATAGAGGGAAGGGGGTGTGGGAGGAAGAGGGAGGGGGATATATGGAAAAGGAGCGCAAGTGAGTGAGTGGATAGGGAAGCGGAAAGGATGTAATGTAAAAGAATAGGAAATAGGTAAATTTTAAAAGATGTAGTGAGGAGGGAAGGTGTGAGTCTGAGAATGAGTCAGTGAGTGGGTCTGGGTGTGAGTTATTGAGTGAGTGAAAGGGTCTGAGGACGAGCAAATGAATAACTAGGTCTGGGAGTAATTGAATGGGTCTGCGATTAAGTTAATGCGTAAATTATCTCACTTCGAGTGAGGGGGAAGGGTCTGAGAGTGAGTAAATAGGAGGAGAGAGAGCGTGAGTATGAATCAGTGAGTGAGATGATGGCTTGCCTGAGGGGGAAGAGGAGGGGACGTTGGGAGAGTGTTGATGCTGGTGGGAGAGAGGAGAGGGAGAGGAGGGAGAGGGATGTGATGGGTAGATTAGTGTGAGTCATCACTAATAGGGTGACGTCTTCAAGGCTCTGGCTACCTACTTTCTTCCCTCTCACTCTCCCTCTCCCTTCTCTCACTCTCCCCTTCCTTTGCTCTCACTCACCCTCTCCCTGCTCTCACTCACCCTCTCCCTGCGCCAAACCTCTTGGGGGTGGACGGTAGAGCAACGGTCTCGCTACATGCAGGTCGGCGTTCAATCCCCGACCGTCCAATTGGTTGGGCACCATTCCTATCCCCCCCCCCCTCCCCTGTTAATTGAGTTACTTGAGGTGACATCATGTGTGGGAGATGTTGTTATCAGTGGGTAGCAACGGGAAGTTCCTCGAGTCATCAGTGAGGGAGAAACAGCTGTGTAATATTGTCATCTAAGATCATCTAAGATCATCTAAGATCATCTAAGGGTGTGGGTGTAGATTCTGTATCTGCAGAATCGAGCTATTAGCTCTTGGATCCCGCCTTTCTAATCAATATATTTTTCCCTTTTATTATGTCTACTACATATATTTCTCTCTTTAACACATTCACACACATCCCCCAGGAAGCAGCCCGTAGCAGCTGTCTAACTCCCAGGTACCTATTTATCACCAGGGTGAAAGAAACTCTACCCATTTGTGAACAAATCCACAGGGGCCGTGACGAGGATTCGAACCTTCGTCCGGGAGCATCCCAAATACTGCCTTAATCGACTGAGCTACGACAGGGTTAAAAGAGTTGAAACCCATTGGCCCATTTGTTTCTGCCTCTGCCGGTGATCGAACCCGGGCCCTTAGGACTACTACTTATCTTGTCCTCTCATTTTCTCAGTATCGTATACCTAGTATACGTATAAGTATACAGAAAAGTATACCTTTTCTTTAACACTTATTTTCCTGATGTGGCTGAGAAGCAGTTTTGATTGGGGTCTATATTCATTATTTTAATTTCCAAGCTGTTCCTTCGATTCTTTTATCATACTATCTTGAGGTTATCTTGAGATGATTTCGGGGCTTTTTAGTGTCCCCGCGGCCCGGTCCTCGACCAGGCCTCCACCCCCAGGAAGCAGCCCGTGACAGCTGACTAACACCCAGGTACCTATTTTACTGCTAGGTAACAGGGGGCATAGGGTGAAAGAAACTTTGCCCATTGTTTCTCGCCGGCGCCTGGGATCGAACCCAGAACCACAGGATCACAAGTCCAGCGTGCTGTTTGCTCGGCCGACCGGCTGTTCAGTTATTCCTGTAGTTTCTCCAAGTTCTTGTACTTAATTGCTTTGCTTCCTTACAGGCCTGAGTGAACCATGGAGTCCTCATTTGCATTCTATTTCTCGTGCTCCTCTCCTTCCTGCCTCCTCATTCTTCTAGCAGAGGGCCAGGAATGTGTGTGTGTGTGTGTGTGTGTGTGTGTGTGTGTGTGTGTGTGTGTGTGTGTGTGTGTGTGTGTGTGTGTGTGTGTGTGTGTGTGTGTACTCACCTAGTTGTACTCACTTAGTTGTGTTTGCGGGGGTTGAGCTCTGGCTCTTTGTGTGTGTGTGTGTGTGTGTGTGTGTGTGTGTGTGTGTGTGTGTGTGTGTGTGTGTGTGTGTGTGTGTGTGTGCGTGTGTGTGTGCGTGCGCACGTGCGTGTAATAGAGCTATGAGTTTGTTTACCATAGCACCCATGAGTGCGTGGGCACCCATGGGTGCTCTCTCTACACGTGGATCAAGCAAGCTGTGTGTGTGATCGATGTAAAAGCTCGCTTGAATGCTTCCTGAGGGGTGGTACAGCTGCTCCACTGCTGTAGACCGCTTCTCTCTGTGTGACACAGGTGTTCTGACACCTGTACTGGGTACTTCCCTTGTCATTTTCACAGGTGTTAAACATGTGTACTGGCTCCCAGTGCTTCCCTTGTCATTTTCACAGGTGTTAAACATGTGTACTGGCTCCCAGTGCTTCCCTGTGTCATTTTCACAGGTGTTAAACATGTGTACTGGCTCCCAGTGCTTCCCTTGTCATTTTCACAGGTGTTAAACATGTGTACTGGCTCCCAGTGCTTCCCTTGTCATTTTCACAGGTGTTAAACACGTGTACTGGCTCCCAGTGCTCCCTTTGTGGTTTCTTGTTGTTGTTACAGATGTTTTATGCCTGTACTGGGTCTGGGTGCTTGCTTTCTGATTGCCACAGATGTTTTTTTGTTATACATGAGCCTTGTAGAGGACATTCTTCGGTTCTGGTATGTATTAGATAGTTCTACTTTGGTCAAACACGGTCGATCCAGATGACTGACTGGGCTAGTATGTTATACATGTATATATGTTACTTATTGACATGTGAACAGGCATTCATGTGAGTACACGTATACCCATGTATACACACACACACACACACACACACACACACACACACACACACACACACACACATGTAGATATGACAGAGCCCAGTAGGCTCAGGAATCTGTACATCAGTTGATTGACGATTGAGAGGCGGGACCAAAGAGCCAGAGCTCAACCCCCGCAAACACAACTAGGTGAGTACACACACACACACACACACACACACACACACACACACACACACACACACACACACACACACACACACACACACACACACACACACAAACACACAAACACACACACACACAAACACACACAAACACACACACACACACACACACACACACACACACAAACACACACACACACACACACACACACACACACACACACACACACACACACACACACACACATTCCTAGCCCTCTGCTAGAAGATTTTTCAACCTATTTTTTTCTTCTTTCTAACTTTCCCTTTCCTTAAATTATCTTCTCTTTTCTCTCTCTTTATTCTGGGTGTCTTGACCTCCTTTCACCAGGTCTGAGAGGCCTAAGCCGCTCTTCAGGCAGAGAAAGCTGCGAGTGAAAGTCTGGAGTAAGCAAGGCTGAACAAAGCAAAAAGCGCTGTTGAATGCAATTTTTTTGCAATACTGAACCTGTTCATCTTATTCAGCTTACTCATTACCCATCATTCATTTGATGAATGATGAATGATTTGATGAATGATTCCTCGAGGCTCTAGTTGATTAATGTGAATTCCACGTATCTGTCTGTCTGTCTGTCTGTCTGTCTGTATATCTGTCTGTCTGTCTGTCTGTCTGTCTGTCTGTCTGTATATCTGTCTGTCTGTCTGTCTGTCTGTCTGTCTGTCTGTCTGTCTGTCTGTCTGTCTGTCTGTCTGTCTGTCTGTCTGTTTGGGCCTGGACTCATCAAGCTCTAAAGTGTACACTGTGACGAAACCTCTGCATCTTGACTCAATCATGGCGGCTTAGTTTGTATTTATTAAACAGTTTTATTCGTTTATCTTTGCCCTCTGTATATATGAGATTATGAGGATTTTGTATGCTTCAATTATGTCTCCTCTGGCTCTTCTGGTCAACATACTTCAGCCACGTTATTCTGACTTATCGTCTGCATTTATATATACCCAAATTACATATTCGTAGGCCTGGTATAGCACACGTATATGTACTATGTTAGGCCTCAGCGCGTGTTAGGCCTATGGTAGTTACGATAGGTTAGGATTCATTAGAAACACAAATAGAAACAAAATTCCAATTTGTCAAGAAGATAAGATCTCAATCTTAAGATAAGATCTTATCTCAAGAGGATAAGATTTTCTTATCTCAAGAAGATAAGTTTGTCCAGATTCAGTACTACGTCTGCTCTCTCTGGTGGTCCTTCACCGTACACAGTACAACCGACCGTGGGAGCCGGTCGGCCGAGCGGACAGCACGCTGGACTGTGTTCCTGTGGTCCCGGGTTCGATCCCAGGGCGCCGGCGAGAAACAATGGGCAGAGTTTCTTTCACCCTATGCCCCTGTTACCTAGCAGTAAAATAGGTACCTGGTGTTAGTCAGCTGTCACGGGCTGCTTCCTGGGGGTGGAGGTCAGGTCGAGGACCGGGCCGCGGGGACACTAAAGCCCCGAAAGCGTTACTATGAGTACTTTCATCTTAGGAGGATGGGCTTAAGAATGATTTACGTGGCGAATTGTCAGAAGTTCGTTCAACTGTTTAATAGATGGTTGAAGAGGTTGCCAGTAATTGGACACGTTAATGACTGGTGGATCCTTGGAGAATTTTTTTTATGACTTTAGGTAATTGGTTAATGTATTTTATGTTGGGTTTTGTCCCGTCATGAGGGAGTCTTCAGATGGGTGTATATGGGAGATTGGGAGAGACTTGCTTCCTTGATTGGGAGAGACCTCTTCTTTGATTGGGAGAGACCTCTTTTTTGATTGAGAGAGACCCCTTTCTTTGATTGGGAGAGATCCCTTTCTTTGATTGGGAGAGATCCCTTCTTTGATTGAGAGAGATCCCTTCTTTGATTGAGAGAGATCCCTTCTTTGATTGAGAGAGACCCCTTTCTTTGATTGGGAGAGACCCCTTTCTTTGATTGAGAGAGACCCCTTTCTTTGATAGGGAGAGACCTCTTCTTTGATTGGGAGAGACCCCTTTCTTTGATTGGGAGAGATCCCTTCTTTGATTGGGAGAGACCCCTTTCTTTGATTGAGAGAGACCCCTTTCTTTGATTGGGAGAGACCTCTTCTTTGATTGGGAGAGACCCCTTTCTTTGATTGGGAGAGATCCCTTCTTTGATTGAGAGAGACCCCTTTCTTTGATTGAGAGAGACCCCTTTCTTTGATTGGGAGAGACCCCTTTCTTTGATTGGGAGAGATCCCTTCTTTGATTGAGAGAGATCCCTTCTTTGATTGAGAGAGACCCCTTTCTTTGATTGAGAGAGACCCCTTTCTTTGATTGGGAGAGACCCCTTTCTTTGATTGAGAGAGACCCCTTTCTTTGATTGGGAGAGACCTCTTCTTTGATTGGGAGAGACCCCTTTCTTTGATTGGGAGAGATCCCTTCTTTGATTGAGAGAGACCCCTTTCTTTGATTGAGAGAGACCCCTTTCTTTGATTGGGAGAGACCCCTTTCTTTGATTGAGAGAGACCCCTTTCTTTGATTGAGAGAGACCCCTTTCTTTGATTGGGAGAGACCCCTTTCTTTGATTGGGAGAGACCTCTTCTTTGATTGGGAGAGACTTGCTTCCTTCCTTCTCTCCCTCCTCCGTCTTCTCCTCCCCCCCCCCCTCTTCTCCCATCTGAGCTACATCCCCTCCCTCCCCCCCCCCTCTCCCCCCCACCCCACCCCTCCCCCCACCACACTGCCCTACTTTAACGCTGTTTGCCATTTCACATATTTCCCGAAGCCCCTCCCCCTTCCCCCTTCATCCCCTCCCCCCCACAACCCCCCCCCCCCACACCCCCTCGTGAATGATTGACACCAACCTTCTCTCCATGGTTCATGTTTGTATCACTTCACCTGTACCTCGACCATTCCACGGGCTCGCCATAGCCCGTGCTACTTGGAACTTCTCGTTCAACCATTCCAATTTTGCTTCTTGAAGCTCAGTATCTTTTAAAAAAACAGGTGTTCCTGTGTGTATCTAACTACTTAGGTTAAGTTATCACTATTCCCAGCCCACAACTG
>NC_091164.1:901577-1011577 GCF_040958095.1 Procambarus clarkii | reverse complement strand
CTTTCTCTTTCATTTGTATTCCTTTTTTTCTTTCTCTTTGCCATTTCATTCTCGTTATTCTCTCATGTGTTTCTCTTCCTCATTCTGATGTTTCTTATTCTGTTCTTCCTACTCCACTTACCCTTTACCTTTAGTCTTGTATTCCTTCTTATCCCTTTCATTTCATCGTTATTTTCCCCCCATATTGCTGTTCCTATCATGTTCTCTTTCTGTTATTCATGCTGTTCCTCCTCCTCTTTCTTTCTCCGCTTGTTCTGTTTCGCCTCCTCCCTTGCTCTTCCTTTCTCAACTCCTTCCTGTATTCTCCTCTTTCATCTCCGCCTTCTGATCCTCTTTTGATCCTCTCCTCCTGTTTCTCGTCTGATATTCTCCTGATTCTCTCCTGATTCTCTCTAGATCCTACATTTCTGATACTCTTTTGATCCTCTCCTCCTCTTTCTCTTCTGATATTCTCTTGATTCTCTGCTGATTCTCTCTAGATCCTACCTTTCTGGTACTCTTTTGATCCTCTCCTCCTGTTTCTCTTCTGATATTCTCTTGATTCTCTGCTGATCCTACCTTCCTGAACCTCTTTTGATCCTCTCCTCCTCTTTCTCTTCTGATATTCTCTTCATTCTCTCTAGATCCTACCTTCCTGATCCTCTTTTGATCCTCTCCTGTTTCTCTTCTGATATTGTCCTGATCCTCTGCTGATCCTCTGTTGATCCTACCCTCCTGATGCTCCCTGGCCTCACAATACCCCGGGTGCGCCCTGTAGCGAAGCTCAGTAATGGTGGTGGGAGTTAAGGGCTCTTCGAGAGGTGTTTGGTGACCATTAGAGGCCTCTATCACTGTGTGGGGGGGGGGGTAAACAACGAGTCTTAGAGGGAGGGAGCGAGAGAGAGAGAGAGAGAGAGAGAGAGAGAGAGAGAGAGAGAGAGAGAGAGAGAGAGAGAGAGAGAGAGAGAGAGAGAGAAGAGAGACAGAGAGAGACAGAGAGAGAGAGAGAGACACGCGGATAATGCATGGACTTACTGCTATATTTTTGTATTTTTTAATATTTTCTTTTGTAATATTTTGCTGTGAGACAGTCGGTAAATTTCTCCGTGTGTGGTTGAGGGCGAGTGGAGACGTCTGTCAAAGCCATGTAGGCATTCAGACAGGGGGAGAAACAGACACTCAAGATACAGACTAGTGTCCCTCAAATTTTTTTTTTTTTTTTTTTTTTTTTTTGAGATATATACAAGAGTTGTTACATTCTTGTACAGCCACTAGTACGCGTAGCGTTTCGGGCAAGTCCTTAATCCTAAGGTCCCTGGAATACGATCCCCTGCCGCGAAGAATCGTTTTTTCATCCAAGTACACATTTTACTGTTGCGTTAAACAGAGGCTACAGTTAAGGAATTGCGCCCAGTAAATCCTCCCCGGCCAGGATACGAACCCATGATATAATGCAAGGTAATGAACGTAAAATAAGAGAGGACAGTGGAACATCTGGAAAGAAGAGATTTGATATCACAACACCAGAATGGGTTCAGGGATGGCAAATCCTGCCTCACAAATTTTATAGTCTTCGACGAGGCAGCGGAGATGAGACAAGATAGAGAAGGATACGGAGGGAGGGAGGTTATCTTCTTGAGGTTATCTTGAGATGATTTTGGGGCTTAGTGTCCCCGCGGCCCGGTCCTCGACCAGGCCTCCACCCCCCAGGAAGCAGCCCGTAGCAGCTGTCTAACTCCCAGGTACCTATTTACTTCTAGGTAACAGAGGCATCAGGGTGAAAAAAAAACATTTTGCCCGTTTGTCTCCACCGGGTCCTCACGAGGTCGAGGACCGGGCCGCGAGGACACTAAGCCCCGAAATCATCTCAAGATAACCTCAAAATAACCTACCTACCAGTGGACGCACGAAGCTCCAGGGCCCCGACAAGTTGTGTTCACTCGGTCAAGTGGCTACTTGACCTTAACACAGTAAATGTAAGGCAATGAGAGATAGGAGAAGGCATCAGAGGCCAAGAATGCCAGAAACGTTTCAAGTAGCACGGGCTATGGTGAGCCCGTAACTTACCTGGCACAGGAGCGGGGCAAGTAGCACGGGCTATGGTGAGTCCGTAACTTACCTGGCACAGGAGCGGGGCAAGTAGCACGGGCTATGGTGAGCCCGTAACTTACCTGGCACAGGAGCGGGGCAAGTAGCACGGGCTATGGTGAGCCCGTAACTTACCTGGCACAGGAGCGGGGCAAGTAGCACGGGCTATGGTGAGCCCGTAACTTACCTGGCACAGGAGCGGGGCAAGTAGCACGGGCTATGGTGAGCCCGTAGCGCCTGACGCAGCAGTGAACTTGACACTATATTGCCCCGAGGAAACACGTCACCTTGCACGACGTCTGCGTCATATGCACGACTGATGAACACATTAGCTTTTAAAACCCCCTTGTCTTAAGATGGCCCCTCAGGGAACAGTACAGCACCTACGTGAGACCAGTACTAGACTATGCAGCCCCCCCTTTCATAAAGTCCCCTACCTGAGAAACGTAAAACAAATCAAAGAGATGGTAAGTAGTTTACTGCAAGGTTAATCCTAAAATTAAAGAGATGAGAGAGAGAGAGAGAGAGAGAGAGAGAGAGAGAGAGAGAGAGAGAGAGAGAGAGAGAGAGAGAGAGAGAGAGACTGAGAGAGAGAGAGACAGAGAAACAGAGTGAGAGACAGAGAGAGAGACAGACAAAGAGACAGAGAGACAGAGAGAGAAAGAGAGAGAGATAGAGAGAGAGAGAGAGAGAGAGAGAGATAAGTTCATGATAGGAAACCACAGAACAGTTGCTGACCCAAATGAGCCACAATGATATGTAAGGAAACCTTTCTTCTATGTACAAGAGTATATATTGATTGATTGATAAAGAATTAAACCACACACAAGAGGTGGCACGGGCATGAATACCCCGTAACCCCTCCCCCCCTGGATGGTGTAGTCCTCGTGGATATGGTGACGGCAATCACCAGTGAATGCTCGGTGTGTGATGACTCACGGATCACCCTGCATGACTAGTGAACAGGTTCTTGTTATCGATTACACACGGTACACAGTCCATGAGTGTGTTCTCATTTGTTCACACGCGTGTGTGTGTGTGTGTGTGTGTGTGTGTGTGTGTGTGTGTGTGTGTGTGTGTGTGTGTGTGTGTGTGTGTGTGTGTGTGTGTGTACTCACCTAGTACACACATTGTGTGTGTGTGTAATGGGATGTATGTGTGCTCGCGATTGGAGTTATATGTGTATGTATCCTTTAGTTATTATGTATCTTTACCTATCAGAACACGCGGTGGGGGATGGATCTTAGCTCTTGGGTCCCTGCTGTGTGTTACTCTCGATTTCTGGGGCATTTAACCACCAGTAATGTCCGCCTTCAAGTAGACACATCTACTGTCTCCAGTCACATACAATGTACCAGACATATATTATCTACAAATCTACTATCTACCATCCGTGTTATATATTACACATTATATAAACCATACACTAAACAATCACTATCTACCAGACATATCTACGATCTACCCAGACACATCTACGATCTACCCAGACACATCTACGATCTACCCAGACACATCTACCGTCTACCAGACGTCTCGGGCACATTTCCTGTTGTAAAAGGGGCCATAAAAGAGGGTAGAGAGATAACAAGGGGAGAGACTTTAATCTGAGGGGAAAATAGCCCATCCGAATATGGCGCTACTCATCCCAGGGAAAGGAGGGGGGATTGTGGGGGTGAGGGGAGGGGTTGTTGGGGGTGAGGGGAGGGGATTGGGGGTGAGGGAATAGGGGATAAAAAGGAAAGATTACGAAACTAGCATTAGGGGAAAGGGGGAAGAATGCGATGTTGGGAGGAGAGAGAGAGAGAGAGAGAGAGAGAGAGAGAGAGAGAGAGAGAGAGAGAGAGAGAGAGAGAGAGAGAGAGAGAGAGAGAGAAGAGAGAGACGAGAGAGCAGAGACAGAGAGAGAGAGACTGTCCAGATCAAATTTTAACGTTAATAAAACACAATAATTGCCTTCATCAAGGAAAATGTATAATTAATAATTTATGATATATGATAATATAAATGTATCAATTAGCCAATCAGTTAGCCCGGCAGCCAACCAATCAAATGGCTCACAATCAGCCAGTTACTTGCCCCGCCAATCAACCAATTAATTGGCTCTCAGTTAACTAATCAGTTCTGTCAGTCAGTCAGTCAGTCAGCCCAACTCTCTAGTTGTTGTGCCGCATTGTGATAAGAGATAAGAGTAATGAGCAGATGATAAGTGGATATAACTGCACAAGGAGAGGCGGAAAGATTGGGAAGAGACAGAAAATAAATTAGAAAAATTTATATTTTTCTATACTTATATACTTATATATTTATAAGTGAGGAGTGTATTTAACACTCCTCACTTGCCCTTACGTAGGTTGGGTTATTACAGCTAAGATCCTTATTGTTGTCCTGTATGTCACATTGTGACATACAGGTGGTTGTCCTGTATGTCACATTGTGACATACAGGTGGTTGTCCTGTATGTCACATTGTGACATACAAGTGGTTAATTAACCACTTGTTAATTAAGCTCACTACCAGCACCCCCGTACAGTGCCAGCACCCCCGTACAGTGCCAGCACCCCCGTACAGTGCCAGCACCCCCGTACAGTGCCAGCACCCCTGTACAGTGCCAGCACCCCCGTACAGTGCCAGCACCCCCGTACAGTACCAGCACTACCCGCAACGCAACTTCTTAATCACTCAATTGATTTATTGCTCAGTACCACCACCCCCCCCCCCCTACTCCTTCCCCCCAAAAAATAAAGAATCCGTATCTGGCACCGCGACCATTATCTAGTGAGTGGCTGGGCGCGGGTGGCACTCTTAGTGTCCCTGCTGGCACTCTCACTCTTGTAATTTCCTGTCTACTCTTGGCTCTTGGATTCCTCATTGGCTCTTGGATCCCTCATTGGCTCTTGGATCCCTCAGCCTTTCTAGACATCTGTTGTTTACATCATTGACTCCTGTCCTATTTCCCCTATCATATCTACTTTTACAATTATGTATAATTTGCTTCCACAATCTGCTCTTTAAGTGTGTTCCATTTTCCCACTACTCTCACGCTAAAAGAACACTTTCTAATATCTCTGCGACTCTTCTGAGTTTCCAGGTTCCACCCTGGAAACACAAACCGAAACTGTCTCTATTTTCCGTTTGTTACAACTTGTAATAAAGTTGTTACATCTTGGCTTAACGTGTTTATGACGTATTAGAACGTTGTTACAACTTGCTATATTGGTTGTTATAACTGGTTAGGAGGTGTTAAAACTTGTTCGAACGTTGTACCAACGTCGTAGTTTCGGTGTGTGTTTGACGGGCACCCATGTCCCCTCGTTCTGTTAGTGAACATTTCGTATATTGAACAAGTTCACAAGGGTCGTGATGAGGGTTCGAACTTACGCCCGGGATGATCCCAGACCCTGCTGCCGTAGTCGATCACGGCCCTTGTGGATTTGTTCATTTGATGCATCACTTTCCCGCCAAACACACACACTGAAACTACGAACGTTGGTACAACGTTCGAACAAGTTTTAACACCTCCTAACCGGTTATAACAACCAATATAACCAGTTGTAACAACGTTCTAATACGTCATAAACACGTTAAGCCAAGATGTAACCACTTTATTACACGTTGTAACAAGCGGAAAATAAAGACAGTTTCGGTTTGTGTTTCCAGAGGTACGGTATTGTGATTTCTGTATGTGTACGATAATACTCTTTCTAAATCACCATATACATACCTTGTTATTTTCTTCATGGTAACATATTAAAATACATATTACGTTACTTCCTACCTTGTTATTTTCTTCATGGTAACATATTAAAATACATATTACGTTACTTCCTCTAGCGGATATTCAACTCCGTCCAGATCGGATGCAAATCGGCTATCCGGATTCAGAATTACCCCGTTTTTCTGCGATCCTCAGTTTCTGCTTGGAAAATATTCTTTTTTTGAGTTTTTGTGCATATTTGATTTGGCAGAATTCGGATGAGGCTTCTCTCCTCATTTTTATTCGAATGATCGGGTAAAGGTTCTCTTGTTCCAATAATGTGATTCGGTCCTATGTCTTGTCGAATTATCCAATAGTGGATGTTTGTATTCGAACAAGTTGATCAGTGGGGAATGATTCATCCGAACAATTTGATCAATGGGAATGGTTCATCCGATCAATGGGAATGATTCATCCGATCAATGGCGAATGATTCATCCGAACAATTCAATCGTTGGTGATTTATTTATCCGAATAATTCAAGCGATGGCCATTCACTCATCCAAATAACTAATGTTTGTAAATAACTAAATAAAGTTTGATTAACTAATCTTAAGTAAATTCCGTTTATCCGAACAGTTTGATAGCGGTATTTATATTTAGTCGGATAATCTGATTGGTAATGGTTGCAACCCGTTCTCGCAAATTTAATAAGTCAATATTGACTTATTAAATATGTGCATAGGTGACATACTTAACATAATAGATACCCTTAAAAAGATTCATAGAAAACACCGACCTTACCTAACCTACTTAGTATGTTAAGATAAGCATCTTATTGCTTCGTAATTACAATTATTACCTAACCTATAATAGGTATAGGTTAAGTAATAATTGTAATTACGAAGCAATAAGATGCTTATCTTAAGATACTAACAAGGTTAGGTAAGGTCGGTGTTTTCTATGAATCTTTTTAAGGGTATCTATTATGTTTAGTATATCACCTATGCACGTAGTTAATAAGTCAATATTGACTTTACGAATTTGCGAGAACGGGTTGAATGGTTCATTTATCCAAACATGAGAAGTTCAGAATAAAGGAATGTGCAGAAGCCCTTTAGACTAGCAAGACACCTTTAGACTTGCAAGACACCTTCTTTAGACTAGCAAGACACCTTTAGACTTGCAAGACATCTTCTTTAGACTAGCAAGACACCTTTAGACTTGCAAGACATCTTCTTTAGACTAGCAAGACACCTTTAGACTTGCAAGACACCTTCTTTAGACTAGCAAGACACCTTTAGACTTGCAAGACACCTTCTTTAGACTAGCAAGACACCTTTAGACTAGCAAGACACCTTCTTTAGACTTGCAAGACACCTTTAGACTTGCAAGACACCTTCTTTAGACTTGCAAGACACCTTTAGACTTGCAAGACACCTTCTTTAGACTAGCAAGACACCTTTAGACTTGCAAGACACCTTCTTTAGACTAGCAAGACACCTTTAGACTTGCAAGACACCTTCTTTAGACTAGCAAGACATCTTCTTTAGACTTGCAAGACACCTTTAGACTTGCAAGACACCTTCTTTAGACTAGCAAGACACCTTCTTTAGACTTGCAAGACACCTTCTTTAGACTAGCAAGACACCTTTAGACTAGCAAGACACCTTTAGACTAGCAAGACACCTTTAGACTTGCAAGACACCTTTAGACTAGCAAGACACCTTCTTTAGACTAGCAAGACACCTTCTTTAGACTAGCAAGACACCTGTTAACATGCTCGACCATTCCTACACCCTCTTGTCCAGGCAGACCAAACTAAGGGCGTCTTACTTTATCCTAACAATCCGATGGAGATGATCCGGAGACTGTGTGTAATCTAAGTAATCCGATTTAAGGCATTATTTTGTTTAGTCTGGCGTGAACCTGTTGCTTGTCTTCCCAGGTCTGGTAGGAGCCAGGGGGGGGGGGGCAGGGAGGAGGTTTATAAGACAGCTTCAGGTTGAGGGAAGGAGGGAGAGAAGGTAAGAAGAAGGAGGTAGAGAGGGAAAAGGATTGAGGGAGGAATGGAGGGAAGGGAAGAGGGGAAGTGTTGTATTTGTATTCTTACCTATGAGTGATTACGGGCAAGTGAAGTCTTCTAGCTAGCCTTGTTGTGTATGTTGTGTTATAATGGAACTGTTTGAGACGTTCGAATTCTTTGTCAAGTATTTGTGTTATGATTGGACTGTTTAAGACGTTCGAATTCTTTGTCAAGTATTTGTGTTATGATTGGACTGTTTAAGACGTTCGAATTCTGGCCATAAGTTGTGGAGTGAGAGGTGGCTTCCACAACTTGTTCATTCCGTGTGTTCCACTTACGGACGTACACCATCTCAAGATATCCACCTTACAGGGTTATCTTGAGGTTATCTTGAGATGATTTCGGGGCTTTTAGTGTCCCCGCGGCCCGGTCCTCGACCAGGCCTCCACCCCCAGGAAGCAGCCCGTGACAGCTGACTAACACCCAGGTACCTATTTTACTGCTAGGTAACAGGGGCATAGGGTGAAAGAAACTCTGCCCATTGTTTCTCGCCGGCGCCCGGGATCGAATCCGGGACCACAGGATCACAAGTCCAGTGTGCTGTCCGCTCGGCCGACCGGCTCCCTGGGTACGAGAACATCCTTACATTTCTTTGACTCGTTGATATTTCCACTCACCCTACTTTATCTAACTTTAAAGAGGCTGTCCTTGTCCGCCTTGTCAATTCCCCTGAGTATCTTGTATATTGTGATGATGTCCCTCTCTGTTTCTTCTCTCCCTCTGGAATGTGAGGACTCCTCATAGTGCAGCAGTTCTCTTACCTCCGGCACTTATAAGGAGGAAATGTAGATGTTTATCTCTCAGAATGTTTGGTAATATGTTTAATGTTTGTGATGTGTGTCTATGTAGGTATTAACACGATGAGAACGGGGTGAGAATAGCTTGAGCTACCTCATCCCTTTGTGTGGATTTTGCCTCAATAAACTTATTTCAATTTCAATTTCCGGCACTTATCCTGTTAGAAACTTGTGTACTTTAAATTTTTGGATTGAAGCATCACAAGGTAGGGGTCCCAGGCCAGTGCTGCTGCGTATTGAACTAACAAGGCTGAGTAGACTGCCTCGTAAGAGGACTTGGTTTAGGCGGTCGGGGGATTGAACGCCGACCTGCATGATGTGGTCCAAGACAGACGGAAACGTCGTCGTCTTCTCATAATTACGGTCAAATATTTTACGTTCGTTTTACGATCTAAAGTGTGAGTTCACTTGTGTGATTTTTATGCAGGAAGATTCTGAACAACTTTGTTCCAATTAACAAACGTGGTTTTTATGATGTAATATCAGCTTTCAAGCCTTCTTCTCTGTCTGATTCCAGGAGGATTTCCTCCCCTATATGGTACCTTGTTCCTGTCCTCTTTGTTCCCGGAACTTAGTTTCATTATATTGCATTGGCTTGAGTTGAACTCTAATAACCACTTACTGGGCAATTCTTTAATCTTGTCCAGGTCATCCTGTAGTTGCTTGTAGTCACTCATAGGATGACTCAGTGAGTTAATCATCAAGAGCACGTGAGTATGAATATGTCAACACAGTCCCAGGATCAGATGAGTAGGGACTCATGTGGGTGAGGGAGGGGTGAGGGAGGGGCTGAGAGAAGGTGAGGGAGGGTGAGGGAGAGGTGAGTGAGGGGCTGAGAGGAGAGGAACGGGTGGAAGTGAGGTACGTAGACGGGAGTGAGAGACAGACAGACAGACAGACAGACAGACAGACAGACAGACAGACAGACAGACAGACAGACAGACAGACAGACAGACAGACAGACAGGAGAGTGGAAGGTGACGGGAAGTGGTGTGGGAAGACGGTAGAGACGCAATCCTTTATACTTGTTCATTTTATTGTGTTGTTGGCCTGTTTGTTTTGTCTCTCCATTCCCCTCTCTCTCCCCCTCTCTCTAATCCCCTCACCTCACTCTCCCGGGCCCTCTCCTCTACTCTCCCCTCTCCCTCATCCTTCTCCCTTATTCACTTGCTTCCTCAATCCTCTCCTTGCCTTGTCTCTCCAGGTCTCGTCGCTTTTCTTACCTTCCTTCTTTTCCTTACCTTCCCCTCTTCCTCTTCCCCTCTTCCTCCTCTCCCCGTCTAAGTCATAATAACAAGATAACACGAATCTAGGATAAAAATAATCCCTAGACTAATTTGGCGCCTTAAAAATAGTTTAGAATGACGTCATCAGGTGTTTACTGTGTAAGGGGGGGGGGGAGGACTTAATGGGTGGTGTTAATGGGTGGTGGAGGCCAGTGATGGTTAATGGACGGGGTTTGTTAAACTTATGTATGGATGGTGACCTTGCTATGTGTCTGTCTGTCTGTCTGTGTCTATCTCTGTTTCTCTCTCTCTCTCTCTCTCTCTCTCTCTCTCTCTCTCTCTCTCTCTCTCTCTCTCTCTCTCTCTCTCTCTCTCTCTCTCTCTCTCTCTCTCTCTCTCTCTCTCTCTCTCTCTCGTTTAATAGATGTAATTATTGGGTGATGGGTTGTCTTTGCACCTTAAATTGGGAAGGTTGCCCAGTCGGTTGCCGCTGTAATTGGGTTAACTGTTAACATCAGAGTTAAAATTAGGAGAGGGGAGAGAGAGAGAGAGAGAGGGAACATGTAATATATAGATAGACAATAACGAAGAAATTATAGGGAACTGTAAAAAAAATTATGTAAGTGATAGAAATTGCCTCATTAAATTTTGCAGATTTACTAGTTATTGTATGTGAATGGTCATTTTTGATTAGTGAGTAGCGTGCTTGCCCTCCTTTGAAGGAGGGACGGCCCCTATTTTCCCCCCTCGTGCTTGAGTCGGTTGATATGAGAGGTTCTGCCCTGAATCCATAGTTTAGCATTTGTTTAACTCTTGGTGCATTCAGATATTGACATGCGAAAGGTATGTTTAGGCGACAGATTTTAATTCTGGGGCGCATCCTTTTTGGTTACTTTGCACTTGCTTGAATTAAACTCTAGTAGCCATTTGTTGGACTATTACTTCAGTTTGTTCAGGTCATTGAGAGGAGTGTGTGAGTGTGTGTACTCACCTAATTGTGCTTGCGGGGGGTTGAGCTCTGGCTCTTTGGTCCCGCCTCTCAACTGTCAATCAACT
This sequence comes from Procambarus clarkii, assembly GCF_040958095.1. Taxonomy (NCBI): domain Eukaryota; kingdom Metazoa; phylum Arthropoda; class Malacostraca; order Decapoda; family Cambaridae; genus Procambarus; species Procambarus clarkii. The sequence continues at coordinate 1,000,648 of NC_091164.1, read as the reverse complement.
GGTGTACAGGTTCCTCTGTGTGTGTGTGTGTGTGTGTGTGTGTGTGTGTGTGTGTGTGTGTGTGTGTGTGTGTGTGTGTGCTCACCTAGTTGTGCTTGCGGGGGTTGAGCTCTGGCTCTTTGGTCCCGCCTCTCAACTGTCAATCAACAGGTGTACAGGTGTGTGTGTGTGTGTGTGCGCGCGTGCGCGTGTGTGTGTGTGAGTGTGTGCGCGCGTATAAGGGGAAAAGAACTGTTATTTGCAGGGGGGAGACTGCAAATATTAAGGGACAGATAAGGGGAAAGGGGAGATGTGAGAGGGGTGGAGGGAACGGGGAGACCATAAGATGGACAGATTGGAGAGAGAGAGTGATACAAACAGACAGTTGGAGAGTGGACGCGACCTCAGAGAGACGTACAGTCAAACAGACAGTTGGAGAGTGGACGCGACCTCAGAGAGACGTACAGTCAAACAGACAGTTGGAGAGCGGACGCGACCTCAGAGAGACGTACAGTCAAACAGACAGTTGGAGAGCGGACGCGACCTCAGAGAGACGTACAGTCAAACAGACAGTTGGAGAGTGGACGCGACCTTAGAGAGACGTACAGTCAAACAGACAGTTGGAGAGTGGACGCGACCTCAGAGAGACGTACAGTCAAACAGACAGTTGGAGAGTGGACGCGACCTCAGAGAGACGTACAGTCAAACAGACAGTTGGAGAGTGGACGCGACCTCAGAGAGACGTACAGTCAAACAGACAGTTGGAGAGTGGACGCGACCTTAGAGAGACGTACAGTCAAACAGACAGTTGGAGAGTGGACGCGACCTCAGAGAGACGTACAGTCAAACAGACAGTTGGAGAGTGGACGCGACCTCAGAGAGACGTACAGTCAAACAGACAGTTGGAGAGTGGGCGCGACCTTAGAGAGACGTACAGTCAAACAGACAGTTGGAGAGTGGACGCGACCTCAGAGAGACGTACAGTCAAACAGACAGTTGGAGAGTGGACGCGACCTCAGAGAGACGTACAGTCAAACAGACAGTTGGAGAGTGGACGCGACCTTAGAGAGACGTACAGTCAAACAGACAGGGAAGTTAGCAAGAGGCTGTCAGACAGGAACCAATGACAGCAAAATGCACAACAGGATTATGCCCATATAACGTGACAAAGAAAGGTAACAAACCAGCAACGGGGGGGGGGGGGGGGAGAAGTCATGACAAAGAAAGACATGACATTTATAAAGAGTAGAGAAAACCAAGAAGAGAACAGCATGGCGGGGAAAGACACGACAAACAAACAGGACGAAAAGTTTTAACAGATGGAGGGGCGGGGAGATTTGCGAGAGGGTGACGTTTGGAAGAGGGTGACGTGTGGAAGAGGGTGACGTGTGGAAGAGGGATGGGAACGGTTATATATTGGAGAGAGAGAGAGAGAGAGAGAGAGAGAGAGAGAGAGAGAGAGAGAGAGAGAGGGAGGGAGAGAGAGAGAGAGAGGGGGAGAGGGGTGGCGTTACAGGTAAGCAAGAGACAGGGGGGAGAGAGCAGACTTGCAGGTAACCATGACAACGGAAGGCTGGGCCGCTGGGAACTAACATTCTAGCTGCTGCTGCTGCTGCTGCTGCGTAGTTATTCTATCCCTCTCCATCTCTTTATCTCTTCTTCTTCTTCTCCTCCTCTCCGTCTTCTCTTCCCCTACTTATTCCACACACACTTCTCCTCTGCCTCTCGCTTTTCCCTCACCACGCTCATCCCTCTTCCGTAAATGTTTCTGTGAGAGAAAAAAAAAATAAAATGTTTATTTAGGTAAGGTACATACATACAATAAATTTTTACAAAGATTGGTTGACTTATAGGTAGAGCTAGTACATACAATGCCTAAAGCCACTATTACGCAAAGCGTTTCGGGCAGAAAGAGAGAGAGAGAGAGAGAGAGAGAGAGAGAGAGAGAGAGAGAGAGAGAGAGAGAGAGAGAGAGAGAGAGAGAGAGAGAGAGAGAGAGAGACTTATTTACTATATCGATAATATTGAATCATTCAACTTACAATTATTATTAGTGATAATAGTATTTCCAAACGTATCTGATGACGTCTCAGACTACAAAGGTTCCCTTTAACTAAGCCGTATTGTGGGAGGCACTCACTATCTTCTCAACATTGGGATGTATTTTCTGTTCATAAGAAAACTTAGACGATTGGGAATATAGGCCAATGTCTCTGTCTCGTCTCGTCTCGTCCCATCCCTTCCTATCCCTTCCCATCCTCTTCCCATCCCCTTCCCTCCCCTTCCTTCCCCTCCTCTGTTTGCCTCATAACACTAAACCCAACGTGAACAAACTCATAAAACGCCTAGCGGAGAAAAACACATTTCACAGTCTAAACAGACAGGCGGACGCGACAGACAGACGCGCAGACAACCCTACAGACACACAGACCTACCTCACGTCGCTGGAAGACACAAGAGTTAGGGGGTGACATGATCACCACATACAAGATTTTCAGAGGAATTGATACGGGTAGATAAAGACAATCTGTTTAATACGGGAGAACACACACACAAGGGGACACAGGTGGAAACTGAGTACAAAGATGAGTCATAAAGACATTAGAAAGAACTTTTTCAGTGTCAGAATAGTTAAGATAGAATGCATTAGGATGTGGTGGAGGCTGACTTCATACACAGTTTCAAATGTAGATATGATAGAGCCCAATAGGCTCAGAAATGTGTACACCGGTTGACTGGCAGTTGAGAGGCGGGACCAAAGAGCCGGAGCTCAACCCCCCGCAAGTACAACTAGGTGAATACGGACGCGTAGACAGACCTATAGACGGAAACAATAGTATTTCCCAATTTAAAATAAAAAATATATATATGATCCAGGTCTGGCACATACTAATTAGTGATAATACCTTCATTTTATTACTGACTTCATTTGTCTGTTATTAGCTTGACTTTTGTGTTTATTAAAATCTTTGCAGTATTGATATATTATGGACTATGTTATGACTTTATTTTTTGTTTTATTAGTTAATTGATTTGTTTCATGTGTTTGTTCTGTTTGTTGTTTGTTTTATTGTTGATTTTATTGAGAACAAATACAATACTTTTACTATTTAGAGGAGTTCTTCTTGGAGTTATGAAATCATAGGGTCCTGCTTGGAGTTATACAATCATAGTCCTGCTGGGGCATTATACAATCATAGGGTCCTGCTTGGAGTTATACAATCACAGGGTCCTGCTTGGAGTTATACAATCACAGGGTCCTGCTTGGAGTTATACAATCATCGGGTCCTGCTTGGAGTTATACAATCATAGGGTCCTGCTTGGAGTTATACAATCATAGGATCCTGCTTGGAGTTATACAATCATCGGGTCCTGCTTGGAATTATACAATCATAGGGTTCTGCTTGGAGTTATACAATCATCGGGTCCTGCTTGGAGTTATACAATCATAGGATCCTGCTTGGAGTTATACAATCACAGGGTCCTGCTTGGAGTTATACAATCATAGGGTTCTGCTTGGAGTTATAAATAACTAAGGAGCTCCTGCTTGGATTTATACATGCTTCAGAAGCACTTGCTTGAATTATGCATTTTATACTTATGTATTCTATACTTATGTATTCTATACTTATAGAACGTATATAGGAATGCCTAAAATACTTTTAAGTTTAATATTAAGCTTTTTTTTTTAAATAAGAAAGTTCAGTTTATTTTGTGTAATTAAGTTTAATACACTGCCTTCTTAAGTTCAGATGTTGAACATCGTTTTCTGACTTTTTATTAGCTTCAAAAATATTCTTTCAGAAGAGGTGAAAAAAATACTGCAGTACTGTATTAAAAATACCTATCATCATTTGTTGGAACATCCATTAGCTATTTAAATATCAGAGGTAAGTACGTAAGTGGAAATTAATCTGGAGAATATGTGATGAGTTGGGTACCACAGGTTCCATATCGGGGCCAACCTATTTTGTCATATACATCAATAACATAAATGAGAGTATTACAAAAAACATCGTCAAATTTTGCAGATGACACTAAGATTTATGGTAGAGGAGAAAGGGGAAAATGACATTGAGGCCATACAAAGAGATGGACATGAATTCCATAAATTGTTGGAAGTCTGTGAAATGCTTTTTAATATTGAAAAATGCAAGACCTTGCATATGGGGCATAACATTGAACCTCAAAACTCCCAAATCAGCAATTAATATTGCTGATTTGGGAGTTTAAATCCACCAATCTGCCTTGCAGCAGATTGGTGGATTTAGACTCCAAGGTCCTTTTCTTCATCAATCACAGAAAGTTGTTCAACAAGCAGGAACTGCAGTAAAGAACGCCAACCAAATCCTAGGAATAATCAAACGAACCTTTGACTTCAAGAAAAACATATTCAACTGTAAAAATATCTGGTGAACTCACATTTGGACTACTGTATCCAAACATGGAGACCTCATCTTCAGAAGGACATATCTGCTTAGGAAAAAGTTCAACCCAAGCGATAAAAATCATCCTAAAACTAAGTCAACTCTCACACGAGTAAGAGTTGAGGGCCACAGGGTTAACAGCACTGCAAATTAGACATGGCAAGGCTGATCTCATCAAAACATTTTAAAATGCTGAACAATTTGGATGATATTGATCTAGACCACTAATTTAAAAGGTCAGACAAAGAGCAACGGCTTTTGTAACCATCCGAATAAAATTATCAGGACAACTGGGGGACCTTTGATAAGCCAGCGGCTTCCTTTCCTCATCGAGGCCAATAATGAGATGGTGACCCTCGAATAAATTCAGGCAAATTATCAGGAGAAAGCAATAAGCCAATATGGCTATATAGGGCTTGGAAGGAAGCTGATGACACGGATCTGGGATAGGATGAAGGGAATGAACGGTGGCCAACCACATCGACCATTGGGGATCGAACTCCGACATACAAGAAGAGAGGCAAACCTTGGTAAAACAAATATGGCTAATAATACAATTAATAATTATTATAATAATTGTAATAACAATAATATTTTATTGAATAGAAAATTAATTTAAATTCATTTAGCAAATAAATAAAGTAAATATGATTAAAATACATGTGCAGAGGTCTGCAATCATAATATAAACAAGGTCTGGGTTAGAGATCATGATGTGGCTACACTGTGCTGGGGCTGTTTTACAAGTTACCATGGAAGCCTCCCTCCCCCTTCCCCTCCTTCCCTCCCTCTCACTTAACATGCCCTCTCTTTTTTAATACTATCTTTACTCCTATATTTTCTCCCACTTTTACTTCATTTTCTTCTCTCCCCTCTCTCTCTCTCTCTCTCTCTCTCTCTCTCTCTCTCTCTCTCTCTCTCTCTCTCTCTCTCTCTCTCTCTCTCACTCTCACTCTCACTCTCTCTCTCTCACTCTCTCACTCACTTCACTCTCTCACTCACTTCACTCTCACTCTCACTCACTCACTCACATGTGCACACACACACACCATATCTCAACTCTCCCCCGAGATAATTAAATTAACCTGCAAAAATCATCAAATTACTGTAGTTCCTATTTTCTATACAACATGGACCAATCACAATACCCTCCACTTTTGTCATCATGACTAATTAAAACCCAGTACACAAATACCCATTCACCCATGTCATATCTAAATTTATAAACGTATTACACGTATCAAAGAGCTTGAAAATTGCAATATAAACCTAGTGTAAAGACCTAATTGAGGGGGGGGGGTGGAATATGTAGTCATGGCACTTATTGTGTATTTAAATCAGCCACCAGCATTGTCCAAAAGGAATTAGTACATATAGCGAGGCCTCATCTTGTGGGTGGTTATCAAACACTGATTATAAATGTAATGATAAGATGGAAATATTATCTGTACGACTACTCTCCCCATAGCACAGTAACTAATTGAATTCCGCTATGCATTATGATAATATATGTAGGCACAGTCGTCGGACGGAGATGGTTACTTTGTAATTTACTTTGCCATTGATTTTTGTGTTGAGCTAGTTTCATTCAGTTTATAATTTATCTTGTGCACCTCCACACTCATCCAGAGGGCAGCAACGGTGGACAGGTACAGTCACAAAATGAGGTGAAGTACAACATACAGTACTTACTACCTGCAGTGAATGAACTTAGGAGGTCTGCTTAATTAATAAGATTTTGGATACTATATCATTCTGGATTAAACATATATTTCGTGAATATTGGTGGTGATTCATTTGTCTATTGAATGTTTTAGTGTTAATGACAGTTTTACATTCAGTTTGCTGTACGTTAGCAGGTGATGCAGCCTCTTAGACACTTTACTAAGCTGAGTTGTAGTAACATCAGGGAGTCTGCTGATTTGAATTGATGATCCATAGATAAGATTAGATAGCGTGTTCCCTTTGTTCTATGTACAGGCATATTGAAACTACGTTGGGTGAATCACGGAATTTTACGAAATATACGTGACACAACTGGCAATTTTTCTATAAAATATACATGCATAAATATGAAAATTCATATGAAATTATGCTGAACCTTATGAAATTGCCGGATTCTGCTGAGCTGCGCGTATTTTGGACACCTGCCAGATAAATATTTTGAATTTTATGCCATTACGCATAAATAATATCTACTAATTTAATTTCAAAATCATTAAATTATTTGCTCTTACATTCGGTGCGATTTAATGGGGGAATGGAAACGTGCACAATTTTTAAGATACATCAACTACAGTAATTTATGCATTAAATTTTGTATTCATTGCGCTGTTTGTACTATTTACGCACAGATATATTCAGATATATTCAAACTAATGTATTTGTTGTGTTTTTGGCTTAAAGATGACAGGGCAGAGGGGGTGAGCTGAGTTATGTCTGTACTGTACTGTACTGTACTGTCTGTTTACTTAACTTATATTTGAAATTAATAGAGTATGGCATGCGCGTGTTTCATGAGAATATATTACCCAGTTTGAATGTGTGTGCACATTTTCTGGCCATTCTTTTTTGCGTTAGACCTAAATGAGCTCTCAACATCTGCGCTTGAAAACTTTGTGTTCCAGTATGGCTTGGGAATTAGGATAGTAAAGTAAAATAGTGACTTTAATAATGATGACTTAAGATGGCATGGCTATCTCGAGTGGTTAGTGACCATGAAGTTGCTATCTTAAGTGTTGCTTCCTGTTTATTTCCTACCCATATCTCTTCATCTCTTCCCTACCAAGTATTACTCCCTATGCTATCTATTTGGTGTGTAGTTCTTTTTTTTTTCTTTTTTTACAGGAAGTGTGAGTGGGAAAAGAAAGGGAGAGGAGTTTTATCATAGTAAACTTCCATTAGACCTATTATATAGTTCATTTTAGTAACTAAGAGCTAATGTCACATAATGTTATAATTGAAAAATTGTAGTTGTATTTAATATTAGATTCGAATCATATTATGATATCTGATTACCAACTAGGAAATCACAATGGCATAATAGCATTAGGCGAAAATCATTGACAAACTCCGGGAATTCGAACTGACATTTGAACGCTAGTTTGAAAGCTGGTTTGAAACTTTGAAGTGTTCAAATGATTTTCGCAGCCTGTCGCAATCAATAAAAGATAAATGCTCGTTAATCCAGCCGCCAAACCCTGTTTATAAATGAAAAATGGTTTACACATGACTGTTGACGTTCCAACATTTCTCAAACAGTGCATTGCTGATGACCTCTGTTCAATTACAAAAATGCTGTAAATTTATTTATTTATTTATCAGTAACAACAAAGAGGTATACCCTGCGACTCGATACATCCCCTCTAATGAGAACATAAGAATAAAGGTAACTGCAGAGGGCCTATTGGCCCATATGAGGCAGCTCCTATGTATTGAGTTATATATGATAACTCCTATTAGTAGCTCCTATTTATTTAATATAAGATTGTTTTTCTCAGGAAACCTAATAAATGTAAATCTTCACCCATCCACTCATCCATAAGTCTGCCCCTCGCCATCCAACTCATCCTCCATGTGTGTGTGTGATGCTCAACAGGTATTGGATATTGTCTTTCACAGTGATCTTGGTGACGGGCGTGAGTGGCTACCTTGGGTCCCATATCGCCAAGCTGCTGCAAGAGGAAGGCTATAAAGTCCGAGGTACTGTCCGAAGCCTGGAAAATGAGGCCAAGCTAGAAGTCCTGAGGAATCTCGTGCCAGATGCCAAGTTTCCTCTAGAGCTTGTGGCTGCTGACCTTACCAAGGATGAAGGGTGGGACAAGTAAGTGCAAAGCAGTGTGGATTTACTGTTCTGTGTACTGTATTTTTATGTGGTTTTGGTATGGAAAAGAGAGAGAGGGAGAATGTAATACCTGCACACTGGGAGTACCCGTGTGCAGGTTCGAAGCCTCCTTATGGCTCCTACTGATTCATTGATACTGTACATCATGTTAATGTGATTTCTTTGTGCTTTCTTACCTCACAAATTTTGCACTAGACTGGTGGAATATTTCTGAACCTTCTCCATCATTCTTTTGTGTTAAGTGAGATAAGAACATGCTGGCACTGAACACTGAACATGCAGTGATGAGGGTTCAAACATATGCTCTGTGTATTGAAAGAGGAGCATCAGAGGTAGAACATTCCTAAATGACAGAGTCAGAGCATGGAGGGGGGGGGGGGATTTTGTGAAACTCTGGTTCAGCTTCAGAGGAAGCCTCAGGAATCTTAGAGGGTGCAATTGTAACCCAGGCTTCAATCCTTTTGACCATGTCGTGGTCTAGTTGTCTGGAGTGTGTGCCAGGAAACACCCAGCGCATAGGTTCGAACCCTCATCACAGCTCCTACGGATTTGCTCATTGATGCATCACGATAGTGTGATTACTCTCTGTACATTCCAGAATTTGTTTGATGTGATATGTTTAGGGTCCTGAATAACTACTGATACTGATTTCTAAAAGGTGCTCCTATGATGGCCAACCTTGGACATGCAGCCAATATCCATTTGAAGTGTGCTTCAGGACACAAGATCTGTGTGATATCAACCCTAGGACGTTTCCTCATTCCAATACCACATTTTCCTCTCCTATTTTGTATTTTGTTTTCTAACTCTTCCCAGCACCCAGCATCTTTACTTTGCACCTGATTGAATTAAACTTATACATATACGTGCTATTATTTACCCGAATTTTTCTGAGGTACAGTACTTTATCTTTAATGGCTCGGTGGGGACAAGAAGCAAGCAGCTTATCAAGGGCCAGAGGTGCATATGACTTACATTTGTACTTGCTTTTGTGCAAGTACAGATTTTGGTGATTAAATAATTCATTATTGCAAAAGCAGACTAGCTCATGCGCCTCTGCACCTATGAGCCATGAGCTCATGGGTGCAGAGAGTGTGGGTGACACTCCGCCACCTCACCAGGAAAGCATCCCGAAAGTCAGTAAACCAATACAGACCAATACTGGGTTCATGGAAACCGAAATCTTGAAACTGCTAAATGAACTTCCCACAAACAACACAAACAAATGATCAAAATCACTTAAAACTAGCATGAACTCAATACAGTTCTACCCCACCCCTTAGCCAATTGGTGAGGGCAGAGCATCAGGTCTCCCCACAGTCCTCCAAGCCAGTTCCGTCATTGATGCAGACATGCTTAGTTGTCCTCTGTAGGATTCGTGGGCTGTCAACAAGCTGTGTGGGTTCCACTGCTTTTAAGCTAAGTGCCAACCATCCTTGAACTTTGTCCTGATGGTGCCATTTGCTGGTTATCTTGAGATGATTTCGGGGCTTTTAGTGTCCCCGCGGCCCGGTCCTCAACCAGGCCTCCACCCCCAGGAAGCAGCCCGTGACAGCTGACTAACACCCAGGTACCTATTTTACTGCTAGATAACAAGGGCATAGGGTGAAAGAAACTCTGCCCATTGTTTCTCGCCGGCGCCTGGGATCGAACCCAGGACCACAGGATCACAAGTCCAGTGTGCTGTCCACTCGGCTGACTGGCTCCTGGCTGGCTGCTTTTCCACATTTTAGTTAGCATCACGAGCGTGTTTTCTTTCCCGTTTGTGTTGTGTGGACTTGGCTCAAAGGGTGCTTGGAGCTGCATATACTTAGACCTAACTTTCCTGTATGCTCCCTAGGCCTGCCTCTGCACTGATAGAGTTCTCTTCCCTGGTGTGTTCGTCAGTTCGCTCCTTCGAGGCCGGACCATTAGGGTGGGGACTTACCTAAGTGTAGTTACAGGATGAGAGCTACACTAATGGTGTCTTGTCTTCCCACCAGTGGTCTGGATTGGTTATCTGGCTTTTTGGATGCTTTTCTGGTGGTGTTGCAAAGTGTCACCTCCTCTTTGCACCCCTGTGAGGGGGCATGGTTCTGTCTGTGGTACCTGGTAGGCCAAACAGAACTTTGTGGCTGATGCAACCTAGTAGTTTGGAGCCATCTCAGCAAGATAGTTTCAGGGAGCTACACAAGCTCATCAAGAAAGAGCCGATTTATTTCAATGCTGGTTTGTCTATAAATCTTTATTGTAAGTAGTTTCTTACCTCTTTTTAGATAATGGAACCAGAGTAGGCTTAGGTAGAATATAATATCTTTAGAATAATCAGACAAATGGCCATTGAAACACACAGTACCAATCAACAATTTAATATATATTTTCAAAATAAATTACAGGACAGCAGTAAGCAACTTGTGAAAAGTTAGGACACTAAAGAGTTGGAAGGCTTGCTGTAGGCTAAGTCCTGTGTTGCCTGCTGAAGCAAGGAGAGGAGACGAGAGGTCTTTCTCCTATGCTGCTGAACTAATGAATCCCATCTGACTAATGGCTACTCACATGACTTGCATTTTCAGTTAAATTCAGCCATGTTTGAGGATGGCCATAGACGTTCCATCATTCCTATGAGACTTGTATCATCTGCTGGGACACTACAAGGCAGTACAACAACAAACAATTTTACTGTAATATTGGTAATGAATGTAGAATGTGAATAAACAAAACTTTATTCAGAAATAAACAAGTTTTATAACAAATACAGTAGGTGAAAATAGATTGAGGATGATGCTAAAGGAAGTCATTAATCTAAGTTCTCGTGGACTGCCTACCTGTCACCTATTACTCATGTTCTACATTCATTACCAATATTATTGTAAGAAAAGGTGTAATTCTGAGATGCTTTGGGTATTTGTACAGATTCCAACAAGGTTATAAATATAAAACATAGCTACTTATTTTGAGCCACTGGATGTGTGGCCCTCTTCTCTGTTGATGAGCTTATTGTTATTATTTATTTATTTATTTATTTATGCATATACAAGAATGTACATAAGGAATGTGAGGATACAATTATGGTAATTACAGTCTTGTAAAGCCACTAGCACGCGCAGCGTTTCGGGCAGGTCCTTAATCTAAGAAAATTTTAAGGAGGTAAATACTTGCAAAATTTATAGACAAAAAAATGATAACAGATTACATGGAATGAAAAAAAAAAAAAGATGAGAGAAAATTATAGGTACAGTATATTAAAGCACATAGGTAGCTATGATTGATTGCAATGACAGCTTAAAATGGTAGTTGACAACAAATTGGTAGGCACAATACAGCAGAAACAATATAAGATTGATTGCAATGACAGCTTGAATGGTAGTTGACAAAAATTGGTAGTCACAATACAGCATATGGCTAGCACATAAAAGAAGACAGCAATGAACACAATGATAAGGTTGTTTGATATTACATAAAAATTAGGAGATTGGGTACCACTAGGTACAGAGCAAATTTAAAGCTCAGTGTAGGAAACTAAATAGATGAAGTTAGGTACTTTTTGGTTTTGCTTTTAAATAAGGCAAAAGTTTTACAGTTTTTCAATTCACTAGGGAGTGAGTTCCATAGACTAGGTCCCTTAATTTGCATAGAGTGTTTACACAGATTAAGTTTGACCCTGGGGATATCAAAGAGATATTTATTTCTGGTGTGGTGATAATGGGTCCTATTACATCTGTCCAGGGAGAGTTTCAGAGCATGGTTTGCATTTAAGAACAGGGTTTTGTAAATGTAGTTGACACAAGAGAATGTGTGGAGGGAGTTAATATTTAGCAAGTTTAGAGATTTAAACAAGGGAGCTGAGTGTTGTCTGAAAGCAGAGTTAGTTATTATTCTGATAGCAGATTTTTGCTGTGTGATGATGGGCTTAAGGTGGTTTGCAGTGGTAGACCCCCATGCACAGATACCATAATTAAGATAGGGGTAGATTAGTGCATAATATAGTGAGAGGAGAGCAGAGTTAGGAACATAATATCTGATTTTGGAGAGTATACCAACTGTCTTAGAGACTTTCTTAGTTATGTGTTGAATGTGGGTGCTGAAGTTGAGTCTCTTGTCTAGGAATAGGCCAAGAAACTTGCCATCATTTTTATTACTGATGTTAATGTTGTCTATCTGTAGCTGAATTGCATTTGATGATTTGCTTCCAAATAAGATGTAGTAAGTCTTTTCGATGTTTAATGTTAGTTTGTTCGTTGACATCCATAAGTGGACTTTTTTTAATTCATTATTCACAACATTATTTAGTGTATGTGGGTTGAGGTTTGAGTAGATAAGGGTAGTATCGTCAGCAAACAATATAGGTTTGAGAATATTAGAGACATTAGGCAGATCGTTTATATATATAAGAAATAGAAGAGGTCCTAAGATGCTGCCCTGTGGCACTCCAACGGTAATTGGTAGAGTGGAAGAAGTTGTATCATTGATGGTTACATATTGGTGTCTGTCACTAAGATAGGATCGGATGTAGTCAAGGGCAAGGCCTCGGATTCCATAATGCTGGAGTTTAAGTAAGAGGTAGTTGTGATTAACAGTATCAAAGGCTTTTCTTAGGTCAATAAAGAGTCCAATCGGAAACTCATTTTTGTCAAGGGCTGAGTAGATAATGTCAAGGAGACTAATGATTGCATCATTGGTACTCTTTTGGGACCGGAAGCCAAACTGGCAGGGGCTGAGTATGTCGAATTTTACGAGGTAGGAATAGAGCTGTTTGTAAATAATTTTTTCAAATATTTTTGATAGAATGGGTAGATTTGATATTGGTCTATAATTGTTTATGTCCGCCGGATTGCCTCCTTTATGGACTGGCGTTACTCTTGCTTTTTTGAGGATATCAGGGAAGGTGTGACACTCTATAGATTTGTTGAACAGTAGTGCTATGGGTGGGGCAAGGGCATGGGAGGCTCTCTTGTACACAATGGACGGAATTTCACTGGTGTTCCCTGCCTTGGTTTTTAGAGAGTGTATGATGGACACAACATCTGCCGGGCTGATTGGTGAAAGGAGAAGAGAGTTTGGATAGCTGCCTGAGAGATATGTGTTAATATGTGTCTGAGTCTGTGGGATTTTACTGGCAAGATTAGCACCAACCGATGAAAAGAAACTATTAAATTCATTTGCCATTTCTAAATCAGTTGACGGTATATCCCCATCCTTGTAGAGTTTTATTTGGTTATGTGAGTGTTGTTTAGTTCCTAGGATACTAGAGATAGTTTTCCAAGTGTTTTTCATGTTGCCTTTTGCTTCATTGAATCTATTCACATAATATGCAAGTTTTGCCTTTCTTATGATACTGGTAAGCATTGATGAGTACCTTTTAGCTACTTCCTTTGAAACTAGGCCAATCCTAACTTTCTTTTCATATTCATGTTTCTTGTTGATTGAGTTGAGAATGCTACTTGTGAGCCATGGATTGTTTAATCTTTTGTCAGTTACTTGCTTTGTAAGAAGGGGACAATGAAGGTTGTAGAGGCTTAGAGTTTTGGAGAGGAAGAGGTTAGCTAATGAATTTATATCATGGGTATTATTGAATTCAGAATCCCAGTTAATATTGTGAAGTGTCTCTGTAAGATTGTCTAAAGCTGATTCACTGTGTAGCCTAAATGAAAGTTTCTTGCTTTTTGGTGGTGTTATGTCCATGTTCGCTATGAGAAAGGTAGGATAGTGGTCAGTTGTTCTGTCGTAGATTATACCAGATACAAGGGGAGCTGTTATGTTTGTCCATATGTGGTCCAAGGTAGTGGCTGATGTTTGAGTGACTCGGGTAGGTTTGGTGATAGTGGGGATTAGCATACAGGAGTTCATGCTGTTAAGGAAATAGTCAACTTGAGAGCAGTTTTGTTGACCCAGGTCAATATTAAAGTCTCCTCCCAGAATGATGTGGTTTTTGTTGATTTTGTTTTGTTGTTGGTTGATTATTGTTCTCATCTACTTCATTATACCATTCCAGATTGGCATAATCAGATTAAAATCATCTTGCAAATTGTTCTTCATTTAAATTGTTTTGTACTGTATGTATTTCAAATTTTCAAGATGTTTAAGATAACAAGATGTTTCCCCCTAGCCATTAATTACAAGTGTTCCTTGTTATCCTGCACCACTTTAAATTACCCAAATGTTTAATTTATTATTTAAAGTTTTGCACTTCACGTATTCAGTTGTTTAGAGTTGTAATCCTCAGACGACCTTGATATATAAGCTATAATTACAGTAGCCTATTCTTTATGCAAATCCTGTATTAAACACTTATTATGGTACAATATTGTAAAAAATAAAATTGAAACCTTATGATAATACCATAGTGTGCTTTTCGTGTTGCATAAAATATAATTTTATTGGCATCTTCAGTGTCTGTACATGTTGTGTGTGTTCAGCTTACATCACAGTTCCAATAATTGTACCCAAGTTTTCAGTACCAATGAAGCTTCCTCTACTGATTTAGGTTCTGATTAAGCTAATTATTTTCAACCAAGGGCTGTATTGGACTGTACAAAAGTTGTCCACACTGCTACTTTGAAGGGGACCCAAGCCGAGAGTTTGTCAGAAGCCACCACTAAGTTCCTGACCGCCTGCGCTGCCGCCAAGACCATTAATAGAGTTGTTCTCACCAGCTGTGCTAATGCTGTCTTTGGTACTTCACTTCTTTATCTCCAGTTTATGTCTTTTTATGTGCATGTGAAGCAGTTGGGCTTTTTCACCATTTATGTAATAGGTCTATACAGTACTTGTTGTTTTATTGTACATGTATTTATAGAAAACAGCAGTGCATGACCTATTTTCAGAGTTTGCTTCATCTGATTTTGACCATGGTGAATTGTTTTTTCTTTATTTTTTAAACTTTTAGTATATACCCTTCAATGTAAACCTCTTTTGTTTGTTACTGTTTTGTAGGGCAATAGAAGGCTGCTCGGGCATCATGCATGTTGCAAGCCCTTTCCCTGACATTACTACCAAAGCGATACCAGAAGAGGACTTGATTGTGCCAGCTAAAGAGGGAACCCTAAGAGTCCTCAAAGCTGCCGCTGCTCAGGCCAACACCGTCAAGCGCGTTGTCCTCACATCCTCCTTTGCGTCTGTTTTTGGTACATGTTTTTGATGGTGTATTTTGTAGTTAACATTATTGTTTGTATATATTTACTGTAGTATATTCTTGTGGTTTGAATAGCTGGTCATTGAATTTATTATTTATGTGATGTCCAGTAGTTCCTGATTTATTCTCCTAATTTATGTACTAATATGTCATTATAATAATGACAATAATACTTTATTTATGCAAGAGTACATACAGTACATATGATACATGAACAGTGGAGAATTTATAAGTAAGAAAAGTACAGCATAATACATTCAGCCACTGATACGTAGAGCATTTCGAGCAAGACAGTATGTAACCTAAATTGCTTTAGAGCTGTTTTTATGAATACAGTACAGTACTCTACTGTTTTATATTCTACATACGGTTTTTCCAGGTAGAATACACTGTGTATTTTATCAAATTATCATGGAAAAATTCTCTTCAAGCATGGCAAGCAATTTCCCAAAATTTGCTATAAAAATAATATCTGGAAATGTAAGATTTATTATTTTTAGGGTCTTTTTTTTATTAAATAGTAAATAGGTGAATGCATTGTTAATAAACACCACCTTTATGGGCACCAATGGTCACATTCCAGTGAATTCATATACATCTTGACATTAAAGAGTAGTTCATGAATGTAAAAAAATCATATTTAGTGATTTAACCACTGAAGATTATCACAGATAGTGATCGGAGCAGGTTAAGGGTTAATTTCATATACTGTAATTTCTTGCTTTATCTTGGAGCTTCCAGTCTTATAGATGGTGGCTTCATTGCACCATTGGATCTGTATAGTAACTGGGTGGCTAACCGCACAGACAGCCTCGTCATTGTCTAGGGATACCTATTCCCCTCACGATAGAAAACCAAAACTCTTCCCTTGGTACTGCAAGGCATTCCTTCACTTTCCTCTTGATGTTACAATGCATCTCTTTCTTTACATTCCCCCTTGGTAATATATAACACTCCTTTACTCTCCAACTGACACTACAGTACAAGGCATCCCTTCACATCTTCCATGACTATAAGGCAAGGTACTCTTATTTCTTACATACGACTACAAAACTTCTTTTCTTACCCTATGCACTACAAATCACCCCAATACAATGCAGGCGATAAGTCACAATAACGTGGCTAAAGTAAGTTGACCAGACCACACACTAGAAGGTGAAGGGATGACGACATTTCGGACCGTCCTGGACCATTCTCAAATCGATTGTCTCAAAATCACAATCGACTTGAGAATGGTCCAGGACGGACCGAAACGTCGTCGACCCTTCACCTTCTAGTGTGTGGTCTGGTCACCCCAGTACAATGCCTGTGGCACTACACACAACACCTATATGTCTCCCACTGGCACCTCTTCCTTCTCTCCATGGCACTACTGTACTACTGCCCACAACTAAAGCCAATCTATTTAGTGGCCATTATAAAACTATAAAGTTATGTACCAATAAATATTAACTCCAAATGCCCAGTTTGAAACTTAAACTACCAAGCTATTTAAAAGTCCTACGTATTGGTGTGCGTGGAAAAGAGTATTGAAAGCTCATAAGGATCACTGACGAATGGCATTCTGAACATGGGAGGAAATCACCGCTAGTGATTTGGAGCAGTTTGAGGGGTTGAGGCATATTCTCTATTCTATTAAATTGTATCAGGCTGATATTATCAATTTTACCATATATTACTTTAATTTTGTCATGGGAATATAGACATCAAGAAAACATGCTCATTCAGACATGTTATTCTGACTGGCTTCACCTGCACCACGACCCATCAGAGTCCAACACGTTCCTGTCTGTCCTTCATTCTATCTAACAGAAATTTTTGTGTTTTATAAGATTTTTGTCTCTGCTGCTTGTCTTACTACAGTATTTATGTACTAAATCAGTTGTATTTTACATACAGCTCTATGATTCTTGTCATGCTTTCCATTATATATATGCAGTAACTGTATATAATTTTTTGTTTTGTTTTGTTAATTATGAAAAACTGATGCTCCTCAGTTAAGTAATATTACAGTAATATGCAGAATTGAAAACACATTTCAGACTGCTTTTAGGCCTGCAGTACGTACTGGTGCGCAGCTTGTAGTTGGTGTGAAGCTTGAAGCTAAAACCTTTCTGATGGGACTGCATTTACCATCCTTTTAATTACAACTCTATTAAAGTAGGGAAATTTATTAAATATTTCAGATTTTGTTGAAAAGTAAATGGATACTGATAGTTTAGTTTTCTGGTAAACAAGTATCTTCTGATAGTCAATAAACATTTTGTATTAATATATAGTGGCTCATGTTATGCTGAAATTATCTTATATATTGTGTTTTTGTAGGCGAACCCACCCCTGAACCAGACAAAGAATACAACGAAGAAAGTTGGACTGACCCCGAGTCCGCTACAATCGACACCTATACTAAGTCTAAAGCTGTTGCTGAAAAGGCAGCGTGGGACTTTGTGAAGGAACTTCCAGGTTGGTGTGCAGAGTGTAATTAACAGTACATACACTGTTTAATTATACACTAAGAATTTAGTCACACATTCTTTACTAACCACTTTCACCCATCCCTGTCCCTTTCCATCCTTGTCCCATCCCTGTAAAATATATATTTATATTTATTAGCTTAGTGGGGGCTTAGCGTCCCCGCGGCCCGGTCGTCGACCAGGCCTCCTAGTTGCTGGACTGGTCAACCAGGCTGTTGGACGCGGCTGCTCACAGCCTGACGTATGAATCATAGCCTGGTTGATCAGGTATCCTTCAACATGCATAGTGTTTTGGTCGAGTTCTAAAGCTAACATAAAATTTGCAGTGAATGTAAAATTAGAAGAAAGAGTCATTTTTTAATAAATAATAAATGCACTGATAGGTATATACATAGTAACAGAATTTGAATTTACATAATTACTATGTTAATATAAAGCAGGGACAATAAGAAATTAAATTACTGCAGTTGTATTTCTAGATAGTCAAATACTGTACTTGGAGAGTTAATATTACAAGGTGGAGTAATATGGTGATGAAATTAGGTACAGTATTTCATTGTTCTACTTCTGATAAAATATAGGTTAAAAAAAGAAATCACTTCATCGGGAAATGTGTTGCATACATGGGGTACCCTATTTGTATGACATGTTTGCATAGATTGTCTGACTAGGAATACAGTATTAAAAAAAAATAACGATATTCATTTCTGGCATGATGTTCATGGATTTTATTGCTTCTATCTAGGAAGTTTCAGAACAGGATTAGAATTGAGAATTAAGGCTTTGTAAGTAGAAATCGCACAAGAGAATATGTGGATTGAGTGCATGTTTAGCATGTTTTGGCATTTCAAGAGAGAGTGCTGTATGTTTCCTGTAGAGAGAATTTGTTAAAGTTCTGATACAGTAGCTGGTGTTTGCTGGGTGGTGATAGGCTCAAGGTAGTTTGGAGTGGTTGAGCCCCATGCACAGATGCATTGGTAACTAACACTAACACACACACACACACACACACACACACACACACACACACACACACACACACACACACACACACACACACACACACACACACACACACACACACACACACACACACACACACACACACACACACACACACACACACACACACACACACACACACACACACACACACACACACACACACACACACACACACACACACACACACACACACACACACACACACACACACACACACACACACACACACACACACACACACACACACACACACACACACACACACACACACACACACACACACACACACACACACACACACACACACACACACACACACACACACACACACACACACACACACACACACACACACACACACACACACACACACACACACACACACACACACACACACACACACACACACACACACACACACACACACACACACACACACACACACACACACACACACACACACACACACACACACACACACACACACACACACACACACACACACACACACACACACACACACACACACACACACACACACACACACACACACACACACACACACACACACACACACACACACACACACACACACACACACACACACACACACACACACACACACACACACACACACACACACACACACACACACACACACACACACACACACACACACACACACACACACACACACACACACACACACACACACACACACACACACACACACACACACACACACACACACACACACACACACACACACACACACACACACACACACACACACACACACACACACACACACACACACACACACACACACACACACACACACACACACACACACACACACACACACACACACACACACACACACACACACACACACACACACACACACACACACACACACACACACACACACACACACACACACACACACACACACACACACACACACACACACACACACACACACACACACACACACACACACACACACACACACACACACACACACACACACACACACACACACTCTCACACTCACACTCACACACACACACTCACTCATTCACTCATTCACTCACTCACTCACTCACTCACTCACTCACTCACTCACTCACTCACTCACTCACTCACTCACTCACTCACTCACTCACTCACTCTGTCCACGTGATCACCATGTTCACCTGTAAAATTAACTTGAAAACATTCTTTTCATCAGTCTTCCATCATCCATTTGTTCAACTTTTCCAAACATCTCAGTACACTCTTCTCAATCTTTTGGTTTAATGGCATTTACACTCCTCATCTTTGACATGTTCATACAATACTGTACTTTATATATTTTCCTAGCACCACACATGCTACTTAACCAGCATTATTAATACAATTCCTGTAATTTTAGATGACCAGAAGTTTGAACTAGCAGTGATCAACCCAACTCTCATCCTGGGACCAGCACTTATAGAAGGGCACAAGAGTGCCACTTCAGTTAATTTTATGGTACAGATTGTAAATAAGGCATACCCAGCTGTCCCTCGATTGAATGTCCCAATTTGTGATGTACGGGATGTGGCAAAAGCCCACGTGAAGGTTAGTCAGTTGATTTATTGTTCTAGAGGCCAGTTTAGGTTTATAGTCAAATATTAAGACTTAAAAATAATGTGAAGAATAGTTTTCTTTGAATATTGCATCTTACAATGCAATTAATGAAAATATATTTTGATACCAAGACGATGCTTACTTTTAATATGATTTTTAATATTATATTTTATTTCTCAACCCAATAGGCCTTGACATTGCCTGAAGCGGTAAACAATCGCCACATTATATACACGGATAGTGTGTGGGTGAAAGACATCGCACTGGCAGTTGCCAAAGAGTTCAAACCTCAGGGGTACTCCATCCCTACAGGACAGCTACCCTACTTCTTGTGTTGGGTGGCTGGACTCTTCAATAAAAGCATGAAAAATAATATCTTGCCTCGCATTGGCAAAGTGATGAAGATCGACAATAAAAGGGTAGGCATTACCAACGTACTGAAAAGTGATATTATATTAAATCTGGTTTATGTCCCTTTCATTTTTTGTTTAGAGTTTTATGCAGATTATCACCTCAGTCTTACATCTATTTCTGTCTTTAGTATTTCTGTATTAGGGACTTGTGTTTTAATTATATGGTTTTTACAGATGGTGGAGGTCTTAGGGTTGGAACCAACAGCAGTTGACTGTACCCTGAATGATATGGTCTATTCTCTAGTTGATATTGGTATTGTACGCAAGGCAAAGAAATATAAGCAAGTAAGTACTATACAGTGTATTTGTTTACTGGAGTTTTTGTTAATATATTAGTTTATATATATATATATAAATGAGAGGATCGTGACGGTCCATGACGAGGATCGTCACGGTCACGGCCCTGTGGATTTGTGGATTTGTGGATTTGTTCATTTGATGCATCACGTTAGTGTGATCTCTGTGTGTATTGATAAGGCATGTGCATAAATAATTAAATACACCAGAGAAAGGGAAACAGTAGGTGTTGAGAATTTTCCAGGATCATGAGATAGCGGTACTGTACTGGATGATTGAAAAATGAGCTGTGATTATATAATTATTTATAAGGGGTGAATGAAAGACGTATTATTTATGCAAGACAAAGTGTCCTTGCAGTCGGTTCACAACTGGCTGGTTCTTTGTTCAGTTTCCTGGGCAGGAAGAGGAGACATAGGGTACATGTAATGCCTCTATTCACCAAGTGTTGCCTAGGTTCCTGGGTATTAGCCCACCGTTGTGGGTTGCATCCTGAGGGTGGCCAGTTGTTAATTAGAAGGACCTCAATAAACGTAACTGGCTTCCTGTCACTGACAGTAGGAAATCATTTGTGCTTGTGGGAAATGCCAGCTGTGAGGCTCTGCCTTGTGGCTATTGATTGTCTGATGCAATGACTTCCACTCTCGTGTTTTATTGCACCTACGTTGGAATTGTGAATGGAGTCAGCCTCCAGTGCCTCCTCCTCCAGTTGTGAATGGAGCTGTGCATCATCCTCCTCCAGCTGTAAATGGAGTCAGCCTTTTCATCCTTTTAGCTTATTCTATTGGCTCTGCACACTGTTGAATGCAAAATTTGAGTTCAACATAATAACTACGATATACAATGATGGCAATGATTACACTGGTGAAGTTGCTTGTCTTAAGTCCTAATATTGGGGGAGTGGGTAGCATAAGATACAGTGTGAGTTTGAAGGACAAGGTAATGGTAAGCTCCTGATTACTCTTACCAATTCAGGTAAAGGGAGTGATAAATTTGAAATGATAAACTCTGAACAAATTTAAGTTTTTGTGTCTACCCATATTTCCACTATTAAATGTGTCAAGATAATCTCTTGGTGATATGTGGTATTTACAGGAATGTGTGTAGGCTCATATGCCGGATCCTGCAGAAAACAAAATATCAGGAAATGTAAATACACTATAGGTGGATTTCAAGAATGTACCAGTTGGCTTAAGTTGTCATTACAGTGTTAAGTTGGTCAGTAATAAGAATGTTGATAGGTCATTAAACATAAATTAAAAGCAAATTAGTAAGTCTTAAGATTGTTTAAAATATCATAACTATTTTATATTTAACGAGGGTGTAACACTTTACATTACTGAATTGCAAGTACCATCATGCCTGGAAATAAGCATATTTAGGATAGGGTATTGGTGGAAAAATGGAGATCTAGCAAGTGCAGTAAATCATGGAGAAGCATGGCATGAAAGAAACATTAGCTGACAAGAGTTAGTGTTGTGAGGGGTAATGCACGTACAATCACTGTACAGCATCTTGCAGCACTTACAGCACTCGATCATGTAAAGAAGGCACCCTTAAGATCATACCTTGTGTTGGTTTCGGGGCTTAGCGTCCCCGCGGCCCGGTCATTGCCCAGGCCTCCTCGTTGCTGGATGGCATGGCTTGAAACACAGCAGGATTTTATTTTCATTGCATATATAGTAATGTACAGTACTGCATTGCTTTGCTGAAGGTCTTTATTTTTATTTTTGTCACTAATGGAAAATAATTTGATAGTTATAATGCTTATTTTGGTTTTTGGTTTGAAGTTTCTTGCATTTTTACGAATATTTGTATTATGTTTTAATTAATTATTATTGCAGGCTGGCTCTCGAGCAGAAGTGCCGGCTGTCAACGGAGACGTGGAAGATGATAAGAAGGAGGAGAAAGAAGGTGAAGAAAAAGATGAGGGTGGAGAGAAAAAGGAACTTGAGCCTGAAGATAAAGAAGGTAAAACAAAGGGAAATGCATTCAAAATTTTGCATTCTCTAATATACCAGGAGAATTTTGCTTAATAGATGGCATGGAAGAATTATCTGCTCAGTCATATATTCATTTTTATTTGCTTTATATTGTTTATGCAAATTTGGCATGCACCATTGGCATTTGTTTCTCATCTCCATGCACTTAATATCAAAACATTCAAATATTTGGAGAACAATAATTATCATGGGTTTTCCCTTTGTGTTACCAGTGTATGGTTACAGTATTATTAACACCTGTTACCAGTGTACTGTTACAGTATTATTAACACCTGTTATCAGTGTACTGTTACAGTATTATTAACACCTGTTACCAGTGTTACCATTTGATATTATCATCTCTCATAAACACCACTTTTTGGGGGTATTGGGTTTTCTCCCAGAATTAGGATCACTTTATAAAAAAATTATTATTACTATTATTATTATTATTATTTTGACCAGACCACACACTAGAAGGTGAAGGGACGACGACGTTTCGGTCCATTAGGGACCATTCTCAAGTCGAATCGACTTGAGAATGGTTCAGGACGGACCGAAACGTCGTCGTCCCTTCACCTTCTAGTGTGTGGTCTCGTCAACATAATTTAGCCACGTTATTGTGACTCATCGCCTGCTTATTATTATTGTTATTATTATTTGGAGCCTTTACTTTTCATATTATTTTTGTTTATCAGACTAATTATATTTTTATAAATAACGTTAAATTATAATGTAAATTAATGTTGTGGTTATGTTCCACATTCTTTGGCCTTAATCATTAGTTCTAAATTAAGTTAATTATAGCTGCAACACACACAAAAAAAGTTAAAAATGTTTTTGTGTTCCAATTTTTCTTTTTCTTTCATCACTATAGCAAAAACAAAAACTGTACTTGATATAGATTGTAAATTTTAGGGTTTTTATTCAAAACTTAGAGGATAAGGGTAATGGGTGTCAATATAGATGTTATAATCCACCTGAATATTATACAGTATGACAGATGTAGAGTGTAAGTCATTTAAATTTAACCCTATGATTTACAGTATCACAGTTCCTATGTATTTTATGGCAGGACTTGCTGGCATTTTTGCTGAGCATACAGTAATTTAATTGAGCATTGGGTTCTCTGAAGGGCAGTTTGATAGTGCACCATTTGTGGTACAGTATTTGAGTGGCCATTATTATGCAGTATCTAACTTTGTGGCCGTATAGTGCAAGTGCGCTGTACACTGGCTACTTCTGATCGCTTCTTCATAGTTGTGTGGGGGGTATTTTTGTTTAACTCTCATATCTCACACTGGAACAGCATTCGAAGATGTATTTTGATCATGGGCTTCCCTCATTCATCCTAATCTTATGCTGTTTCATTCCCTACTGAAGGATCTGTGGTATCTGAGGTTTAGGATGGAATATAAATTTATTAATTTATATAATCAGTTATGTAATGGCAGTTGTCTTCAAGGAACTGCTCCCTACATTTCCTAAAATTACGGAGAAAGAATTCAATCACTGTTTATTCTTGTTCATCAGTTCCTTATTCATCCGTAGCATGGTACTCTGTATTACAGAGTATTACAGTCCCTGAAAGACTCTAGTCAAAATACATCAAACAGAGCAACATCATTTATTTTTGTCAACATACAGGGACTAAAAACAAAGACAAGAAATAGAATACCATTCATAAATGGCCTCGTCACAGAGGCAAATGCAGTATCCGGAGTGTTCCTGGAAACCTACACAGGAGAATTAATAGAAAATGAGATATGGATGCCAGAATAAAATCTATTTAGATGTGATAGGCTAAATAGGTCACATGGAGGAGTAGGTTTGTAACCTAGAATGGACCTTATATGCTTGGAGTTCATTAACTCTACAAATGAGGTAGTTGGGGGTGAAAATGGAGAAAATAAACTTGGTTATTACAGTATTATAATACAGTATAAAAACCACCAGATGCAGCATTGAAGAATTCACAAAACATATAAACAAAATATAGAGAATAGCATCGATAACCTGGCAAACCCAATACCAGATATTATCTTTCTTGGAAACGTCAACCTGCCCAATCTATGATGATAAACAGCAAACAATAATAATATACCAGGAAATCTATCAGGAAGTAACCAACCACAGGTCATAGAACTACTTAGATTTTGTGACAAATTTTAGCTCAGCCAGCAGATAATGAGTCAACTAAGTCAAAAAGTAATTCTAGATCTGATCTTCACAATGCTGAAATAATCAGGGACATTATAATCTCAGATACCACATATTCAGACCACAAGCTCATCAAAGTGCAAACGAACATCAGTACTTGTAACAGAGTTTAAAAACATGATCAAGCAAGAGGGGGTTATACAATAAACTCAGTTTTAATAATAAAAGGATAGAAAGATAAGACTGGAATAAAATAAGCATGGAACTTACACGTATTCAATGGGGAATCATTCAAAGTAATAAAAATCCCAAATCAAAGACAAGTTTGCGTCTGTACCTTCTCAAAGTTCTCGTCCTACGTTGTCATTACAGTATATAACCGTGGGTAGCGTTCATGATACCTTTCTTCTCGGATGGAATTAGATTGTCAAGGGGGTGTGGCTGCTTCTCCTTTTCCTACAGCTGCTATTTACACTTACTGGAGCACATGTGAGCTTGCCCCTGTTTGTAGTTACTGGTGATTCTGTCAACACTATACTTGTTTTAGGAAGCAACTGATTGGCACAACTCGGAATTCTTTCTTTGGGTGTATATGAAAAGCATTTGGTTGCTCCCAGTGCCACCCTTTGTGTGTGTGTGGGATTGAGTGTTGTATAGTGTCTCTTCTGTCAGGGTCAGGTTTAGGCACAAGCTGAAGCTGCTACTGTAGAGCTTCGGCACCTTCACAGTCTTAATGGGCCTCGCAAAGTTATTTTCCTATGAACATGAAACTGAATAATTGGACAGGAAATAAAAGTTATTAGCACTGATGGAATTAGGATGTTTGGTCATAGTTCTAATATGTATTTGTGATTTATTATTTATTATGTTTATACTCCTTTTAATATATATTTATATTACTGGTGGTATAACTTGTATTTAATTGTACAGCATTAACAATTACCTTGTAGAAAATTTGAAGTAGCCTACTTGTAATGGGTTGTGTTTAACAAGGTACAGTATTCAGCCTGTTGTGGTTTCTTATTTACATTTCAAACTTAATGATTTCAGAGAAAAAAGAAGGCGAAGAAATTAAAGAAGATAAACCAGAACAGAAGGAGGAAATCAAAGATAAAGAGGAAGGTGCAAAGGAAGAGAAGAAGGAGGAAACCGAGTCTGAGAAATGAAAAATGAAAAGGAGGAGTAAGAGTGAAGATTATTCTGAACTCTCCAAATTTCGTATCTGGATCAGTTTGAGTTTTGATAGTCCGACTGAGTGTGGGGCAATGGTGCAAACCTACAAGTAGAGGAGAATGTTCACAGGACTTTTGGAAAGAATGTCTATATGTGGAGTCCATTATTGTTTTGTCTGTTGAAAGGTGCTCAATGTTTTATGTTTTTCAATACTTCATACGTAGTCCTTTTTTTTGTCAGGTTTGTTTTCAGTATTAATGTATTACCAATGCATATCTACTTATAAATGTGTGTATTGAGTCAGTGTGAAGTCTGAAAGGATTTGTATGTTACTACAGTTCAAAGTAGCATGGAATCGGTAATGCAGATGAATAGGCTGAGAACATAATTTTTTTCCCCTCATGATTTGACAATAACTTATCAAAAGTTACAATCTTTGCAGCTTCAAACAGGATATTCTATTTGATTAATTGAGGTGCCTTGATTTTTTGAAACCTTGATGTGATAGCAGTCAGGCCAGACAAAAGGGATGTCTGTCAACTTTTGGGAATTGCACATTCCACACACTGGCATTTAATTTACTCTGCCTTATTCAAGTGCATCTAATATTTATTATAGACTTTTATACACAGAAGATTTGATTATCTTATTCTTATTAACCTGTTTAATACTCCCATAACTCAAACTCCTCAAGGTTAAACAATGATTGGCAGAACAAGTATCACTGACAAGGGAGTAGTGCAAGACAATATTGGCATCATTGCCAAATGAAGATTAAGCAGTGAAAAATATTTGAGGACTTACATAAAAGGAAATATGGCTATGTTTACAGCATATCTTTAGAATTATTTAAGGCAAATATTAGTCATGAATACTGTTTGCAAAATGCCATTGTATTCCATGGTGGAATATCAAGTTATTAGTGGTAATATTTATCTAACAAGGTGTGTCGGCAAAACCTAAATGCTTAGAAACAAACAAGACAACTTACACATCATTTAATATAAATGTCTGGAGCACGTCTTCCTCTATTTCTCCCTCTACTTCGTTTACATCTACTGTACTAAGAGGACGTGGCCAGTTTTAAGTAAGTATGTTTCTTGGTGCACAGGTTTTGAGGATTTACCTTTTATCTGTGATTAAGTAATTGGTCATGACAAGAATATTCTCCATGCTTACAATTTGTAGTAGCATTTTCTTATGAATGTATATATTTTTACTATTTCTTAATTTTGTATGCACTTGTATGAAATGTCAAATGATGTGATATTTTTGTTATTGCTCAATTTAGTTTGCGTAGAATAAAATTCTTATGATGAAAAGTTTCTGCCATAGAGTGTGCATCCTTGCGCCAAAAACAAAAAAAAACACGAAAGTAGAAACTGGTAGATTTTGTACCAGCTGTAATATTCTTATAACTTCATCATTAATTCTTGTATAACAGGAAGTTGTAGTAAAAAGCACCATTTTGTTGCGTATCAAAATGTTGGAGCATTTCTTTCTTCATGCTGCTGCAATAGGTTGTAAGTCTAAATTATTCAATAACTTCAGGGAGTTTTCCCACCATGACACTGGTACGGTAAATGTTTGAATTTTAACAAGTCATTGAAACGAAAAGCTCCCTTTGATGGCCTGTTCAAGACAAATTACATATATTTAAATAAAGTGCTTCTAACATCATTCATTTTCTCTGGTTTGCACAAAAGGAAAAAAGAAGTACTGTAGGTCCATATTTAGGATTATGCGATTCACAGATACACATCTTTTTAATATACTGTATATTTGAGATAAGTGTCTGGCCGTACTATAATGTGAGACCAGGAAGTTGTATACATGTTGGCTGGATTGTGTCGTAATGGAGGTAACACTGAGTTAATGCCTTTAATGTCAGTAATGACTTAATGTGTGTAGCTTTTGAGGCTGTTTACCTCATCCACTGGCTAGCATTCCTTCATTTATTTTATACAATAGATTTATACTTCTTAAATGGGTAGGGTGTGCTGTACCACCCTAATGCATTGTTTCATTATTTTGATAGATTGAAAGGAGTATAGCCACTCCGAGGCATCTCTTACAAGTTCTTTTGGTGTTCCTGTTTCTCTTCATGACACTTATAACTAAAAAAATAAAAAAATAGCCTCCAGGTATGTTCAGTAAGATGGCTAATGGGTGGACCAGTGTCATTAAACAGTGACAGTTGACTTAAGTGGATGATTTATCTTTTACAAAGTGTGTTAACCTATTAACTTCCATCATAGGCCAAAACTTGTCACATCAAATTATATATATCCAAAGGTAGATAGGTTTTTGATATACAGTATTTAAGTAAAGGCCACCTTTACCCTGCCAATACTGCCAAATCTTGTGGGGCCAATGCTGAAGTTTCAGTATGACATACAGTTCAAGTACATGTTCGAGGCAGATTCCATAATGAATTATATTCTTAAGCCTGATGGGTTGCTTTTAGGAATGATTATCATTCCATTCAGTCAGCGGAAACTGATCAAATGCACAAAGCTTTAGAGGGCCATCTGTAATTATCAGTTTTTATATGAAAATACAGGTTTCTGTTAATCCAGTTTAACCAGTTTCGTATTTTTTAGAGTAGAGCAAAAATTGCCCAATAAAATTATTATTTTTTAAGAACAGTGAATATATGATGAAAGCCACTGTTATTATAGTGTGTGTATATTGTGAAATGTATTTATATTGTAATTATAGATGGCCCTTAAGTTATATACAGTACATGTGATTTAGGAGTTAATTCGTGGCAATGTCCATCTGATAACGTATCCCTCTGCTCCTCCACTTGAATGGAAAATTACTGAATGAATTCCATTTAGTGTGTAGCTGGATGAATATTATGCAAGAGCCAGACAAGTTTGCTGCTAGAATTGGTGTAAGTGAGGCTGGAGCCGCAGATATATTAGGCCAGAAAAACATAACAAAAAAAAACAAAAACAGTGTTCACTTGGATATTAATATACAAAGCTCCATGGTGAAGACAGTATTACAGATAGTGAATCATTATCTTATGCATGTTGGAGGAATGCAGTTTTGAATTGTCAGTGATGGCCTAGGTTTGAAGTGGGTTGTGATGGCTTAGTGGTGCATCAGGAACAGTAAAGGCTAAGTCTGTATACAGTGTTTTATTGATCCTCTTTCCTGTCTGTATATAGTGTTTACCGATCCTCTTTTCTGTGTGTATATAGTGTTTACCGATCCTCTTTCCTGTCTGTATACAGTGTTTACTGATCCTCTTTTCTGTCTGTATACAGTGTTTACCGATCCTCTTATCTGTCTGTATACAGTTTACTGATCCTCTTTCCAATAATTATTAAATGTTCTCCAATCTCTTTTGTTAAAATTATCAAATTTAACAATGCTTTTGAAGACAATAATGAGTGTTTGACCAGCAGGCTATAATATCCAATCAGCTGACTGTCCAATTACTCACGGCATCATCAAACAGGCCTGGCCACTACTCTAGCATCTCCCAACATTCAGTGTCCCCCTGGTTCTAGGACACCTCCATTACTCTAAAGACATAGATACTGCAGGCTGAGAACCCCTGCTGTAGACTGGCATCCATACCAGTATGGATGCCAGTAGTACAATAATAATAATAATAATAATAAATTATTTACACAAGAGTACATTCTTACATATGATACAAGAACAATGGAGGAATCATAGGCAAGACAAAATGACCCTTAATCAATAGGCTCTATTACAGTCCAATTGTCCTTGGCTCCATCTATTAAGAATTGGGCATTAGTCAATAGAAAGGCACCATCCAATAGGACTTTATACCACCTAATAAGCCCTATTAATAACCCTACAGTCTCTGGCACTACCTAATTGTCTTTGGTACAGCCCTACACGACTTTGCACCATTCAATAGACAATGGCAATATGTAACAGACTGGCTCTACCCCAATCCTCCTCAACCAATCGGCTCTGACACATTCCAATAGACTTGTACTACCTAATAGTTTTTAAACCACCAATGGCAGGCCCTGGAACTACCTAATAATGTATGGCATAACATAACTCTGACACTCCCCTAACATACCATTGCATCACCCAAATAAACCCTATGCCAGGACCCAGTGGGTGATGACAATCCAGGGATTTAATATCCTAATGATCAATAATCAAATCAAATCAAATGTGTATTCAGGTAAAAGTACATACATACAAGATGAGTTACAAACATATTGTTGGATTTCTAGAAAGAGTTAGTACATACAATACTAAAGCCACTAATATGCAAGGGTATTACTCCCAACATTCTCATTCGGGCAAGGTGTGGGAAAAAACACTTAGACTAAAACTGAATACTAATTGAGATCAAAGCATAAATTGAGTTGAATAAGGGAAAAGAGGGGGGGGGGAGGGAAGAGACATGGCGGAAATCAACAGTTATACAAATAAGAAATTATCAAAGAAGGCATCAGCAGTTATACAAGTTGGTCAACAAACAGTATTGTTTGTTGACCAACCCTTCCTCACGTATCACAGTACCCGTCCCATAGTACCCTGTCCCATCGCCGTGGACAGCAGAATAGTCTGATCAAATTTGAAGGAAAATTTTAATTTTCCATTCCCAGTTCTGGTATTTTCACCTAGTTGTGCTTGCAGGGATTGAGCTCTGGTTCCTTGGTCCCGACTCTCAACTGTCAATCAACAGGTGTACAGGTTCCTGAGCCTACTGGGCTCTATCATATCTACATTTGAAACTGTATGGA
Organism: Procambarus clarkii; assembly: GCF_040958095.1. Lineage (NCBI taxonomy): Eukaryota > Metazoa > Arthropoda > Malacostraca > Decapoda > Cambaridae > Procambarus > Procambarus clarkii. The sequence continues at coordinate 969,418 of NC_091164.1, read as the reverse complement.
GTCAGCCTCCACCACATCACTGCCTAATGCATTCCATCTGTTAACTACTCTGACACTGAAAAAGTTTTTTCTAACGTCCCTATGGCTCATGTGGGTATTCAGTTTCTACATGTGTCCCCTTGTTTGTGTCCCACCAATGTTAATAGTTTATCTTCATCTCTTCATCTACCCCTGTTAATTCCTCTGAGAATTGCATAGGTAGTGACCCAACCCGTCCTCAAACCAAGTCCATACCATCCAGAGGTCGACCCCAAAGATGTATTCATTAATTTTAACATACTGTTCATTCAAATCACTAATTTTATCAAATATAAATTAATATAATTTACATTAGCATATTGTACATATTCAAGATGGGATCATTATTGGTTCATTAGAGACTCGTTCGTATTTGGGGAAGTGAAGGAGTGGCTGTTGGCCATTGATAATTGACACTTCAGACTCGCAAAATGTTAACCAATGGGGTGAGGTGTTGGGGTGAATGTCAACCAATCAGAGGCCGGGTTTGGCTGCCTGCTGGTTATAAAAGGGAGGATGAGACCAAATGCACTTCAGTGTGTTTTACCTCACTTTTGGTATACAGTTCCAGCTTCGTCTCTTGGAGGTGAGCTGTATGGGTGGTGGTCCCCCTTCTCCCCTGCCCCCTGGTTGCGCTCCCCCCCTTCTCCCCTGCCCCCTTGTTGCGTCTCCCCCACCTTTCCCTGCCCCCTTGTTGCGTCTCCCCCCCTTTCCCTGCCCCCTTGTTGCGTCTCCCCTTCCCTCCCCTGTCCCTTGTTGCGTCCCCCCCTTTCCCTGCCACCTTGTTGCGTCCAACATTTAACAATACTTTTACTTTAGTGTAGAACAGTAATTTAATTTACTTTAGTTAAACTGTTACTACAAAGGTATAGCATTCATGGTTCTTGTAGGTTTTTTGCTTGGCACTCCCTTTCCTCCCCCCCAAACAGAAGTTTTAGGTTCTGATTTTGAAATTAGTCAACCTAGATGTTTGTAATCTAAAACCTCTAGCCTAGAGGCTTGACACGGTTTTAGACTATCTTGGATAGTAACTTGACAATTAATTACTAATTTAACTTGGAAGCGAATATCAACTTCGTCAAATTGTTACAAAAATGGTAAAATAAAATGTTTTACCTTGGTTTGTCTTATTGACGATGTTCTTGTAGCAGGGTTAGTCTAAATGTGCTCTTCAGTCTTAAATTGGTATTACTTTTCAGATTCCAGAATGGTTCTGCTTAACATACTGTGGGAGGGAAAGGCGCCCGGGGACCACTACATGGCCCCAGCCTGGGTGGTTTTCCATTCCATTCGGCCCCAGCTTAAGTCCCTCTGTGTTAAGACCACAGCAAACTCGACACTCCATCCTGTGGGATACATGATAACGTAAGTTTTCTAGTTCGATTTAGGTTAAAATCTAAATCCCGTAGAACAAACTAGTAATGTACTTGAGAGTACCGAAGATGCAAGTTACAATCCTCATGACTTATTGTCGCATTTTAGTAAATTTAGATTAATTTTACTTTCAGGCTCGTGAATAGAGGGCTGGTAAGAACTAGCATTTCTTACGGTGCGTGAAGACTTATGCCTACAGCTTGGATAAAGCGAACTCTTGGTGCCTAGTCTTGGCAGAGGCTTCCAGCTAGTTGGTATCAAAGATGAGGATAAGGACGACTTCATAAAGAACATTATCGCCGGAAGTGAGTTTATTGGTTAGCGTTTAAAATGGTTAAATTTTTGAAATGCATGTGATTAAACATTTAAATATGGTCATCCTGCTGGACTAAGATATGCTAAATGGCAAAGAATTTATGTAAAAGTACGTAATATTTTTTAGGAGGGATCCAGTTCATGTGGACAAGAGGGAGGCAGGACCTGGAGGTGGTCATCCTGGTGAACCTTGGCCTGCACCAACCGGTCTCACGTTGAAGGGTCCGTATGACTTTTGTTTTTACTATATTATACAACTCATTGTCATTACCTAAGGGAGTTTTTGGTACGTTTTTGAAGTGTAGGTTACTTGGCTACAATGGCTGTAAAGAATGTTAATGTGAAAGTTAATCTTAGACATAAATCTTAACATTTTAAGGAATATAATGATTCTGATAACTCTCCTCCCGTCTCCAGGCTCCGGCGACCAGAGCCACACAACAGGGAAGGCAACGAGGACTCGGGTACTGATCATTTATAACGACGGCATAAAGTGGCAAGACATTGCTCGTCACCACAGTGTCATCTGTGAGACCGGCGTTTAATTTTTTGCCAGAAAATGGCCTGAATAGTAAATTTTGTAAAATATTAAAATTTAAACATAATCTTCTAGAATACCTCGGCCAGGAAGTCTCTTTATGCTTTGTCTACACAACTTGCCACTAGGAACCTAGTGTCATTCGGGTAATTTTTCTTTTTAGGGAAAATATATCCCTCGGTTAAACTATTAATGGCTTGTGACTATTAGTCACAATGACATGACATTAGAACAATGCATAGTGGTATGTGAACAACCATATGTACACCAATTAGCCCCCCCCCCCCTCCCCTACAGACCAGTGAAGGTGTATTACTTGTAAAGCCTGGTGGTGGCATTATTGTGGGGGTCTCCCAGTGACCTCGCTAAATGTCTAAGATGAATGACTTGTACTGTTTGTTTGTTTGGCAGAGACACACTTTCTGGAAGAAACTTGAACGCTGCCTCGACTCTCCAATGTTCTAAATACATCTTACAGGTGTTTATATTAAAAACAATTCTAACTGGTCAACTAACTTGAGTAAATGATTTCCTTAGTTGCCTATATCTCTCTCTCCACAGAACTGCATTCTATATTGGTACCCAGTATAGTAATAAAGCTCTCTAAACTATTACTTTAATTTTTACATAACATAAATCCATATTTATAGATGGAACAGATTTAAATTTCTAGTTTTAGGGAGGAAAAGGAGGGGGGGGGGGAGAAGCGGAAAAGAAGTTTTGCCTGAAGTTCTGGCAAGACGTTAAATTTCATTGGAAAACAGAGGGATGTACTTTTAACAAATTTATCGTATTGGCATCCTTGGTGATATTTATCGCCCTCTGATTATCCCGCACATTTGAAGGTGCTACATAGCCTTCCCGGTTGGGTGCCTTTTGATAATTACTTGCTTGTACGGTCCTTAAAGCCCTCACTCTCATGTCGTGTCTTGACCTTTACCACTCCTGTGGTTCCTGTTTTTCATCACCTACCTTTCTCTGTACGGTTGTCTGGCTTACAAAATGCTGTTTCGGTTCGTGTTGCCAATACATATTTCCCCTCGTGTCGTTCTTTTCCCCCCATGGAGGGTTGCCTTTCCTAAATTTTGTAAAACCTTGCCCCACGTGACTAAAGCTTTTACCCCTTCTACGGTTCTGAAACTCCTTTTCCTTGGACCCTTTTCTTCACACTCCTGCCTTCACCGATGGGTCAATGTCGGCAGACTGTTGTTCCTGACCATACCCGTGTCGCCTGCCTCCGGACACTAGCAGCTTCACAGCAGAACTTTATTTTCTCTGCTAAACTGCTTTCTCTCAATCTTCCTTTGTTGTTGACTGTGCCCTCATGGTCCTTTAATCCAATCCCTGTGGTGGTAGAAATTAAACATTGGTTGTTTTTTCTCAAGTAGACATAAGACTGGAGTTTTGCTGGGTTCCCAGCCATATTGGCGACCTTAAATGAGCGTGCGGACCTGTCATATCTCGAGTAAAGGTATTCCTTGGGTTATTTAAATAACCGTTATTTATTCCTCCATTCTTAGTCTGATGTTACTGGTAACAAACTGCGTGCTCTTAAGAGTAGTGTCTCCTTGGTCTTCCTCCTACCACCGTAATCGGCTCTGGCTAGGTCACGTATTGACCATACACGTTTAACTCACGGACACTTAATGGAGCGCCGTCCTGCTCCTTATTGTCCATCTTAGTCGTGTATATCCTTGTTGAATGTCCTGACTTCCGGGACGAGCGTGTCTTGCTTCCCGACCGTCCCTCGGTCACTTTTCCCCCTCTATAGAATTCATGGTGAATATGTTCCGAACCTTAATGGAATCTGACCCATATATCAATCAGGTCAACCCATGTGTTGCGTTTCCAAAAGGGTCGCCCATGTTAGAATCGGTGAACGCCCTAGTAATATTGTTGAAAACATCTTAATAACTTATTAAACCAAAGGTCTTTTTATGTCAGAAGAACGGCAGAAACTGGATCTATATATGAAAACTTTCAGGACAAAATTTAAAGTAAAACTAAAGATATTTGTAGTTGTATAAAAGTTGCATTTTTCATCGGTCGTAGAGCCGGAAATCCGCAATATTCATCTCAGAACAATGCTTATTTCACGCAGAATCGTTAATAAACGTAAGATTTTTATACGTCTCAAGAAAGATACCATATTACTTCATTGCTTACGTAATGCTAGGAAGGTTTGAGTAGCTTTGGGTCTTTAGTGGACAGAATCTCCAATAGATGGGGCGAGAGTCGCCCCATCTCTCTCGACCGGGCGGGACTCGAAACTTAAATTAAAATTGCTATATCATTGGTCTCCAACATGATATATTTCCTTTGATGCACTCACAATAACGATTATAGCTATCTTTCTGGAGGCATGTAATATTTTAGGCTTTATTAGCGTATCTTTGTTAATTACACAACATATTGGCAAGTGCGTAGGCGTCTGCACTCCATGACCGAAAAGCTACTGAACGCCACTATAAAAACATATATCTTCACTTGAGCTTTAAATATGTCTAATGTATTTAAAATAAAGCTTATTTCTATCTTTCTTAAGACGTGTAAAACATTTGTGTTTATTAACGAATTTACGTAAAATAAACATTCTTCTGAGAGAGTTGCTCTGTCGCTCAGTCTATGCGGGGGTTGGAGCTCGGCGATTATTAAAATACATGAATCTTCATTAGAACTTTAATTATGTCTATGATAAAGTGTTTAAAATGAGCCTTATATTCCTATCTTTCTTGAGGCATATAAAAAATTTATTATTTACAAATTTACGTGAAATAAGCATTGTTCTGAGAGAGAGTTGCTCCGTCGATCGATCTGTCCAGAGTCGGAGCTCGGCTATTATAAAAGTACACGTATCTTCGCTTTAAATTTAAATATGCCCATGGTAAGGTATTTAGAACGAAGCTTATATATCTGTCTTTCTTGTGACATAAAACTCTTACGTTTATTAAGGAATCTGCGTGAAATAAGCATGGTTCTGAGATGAATGCTGCGGTTTTCGAGTTTGATGAGCGATGAAAACTGCCACTTTTATACAACTACAAATATCTTCGGTTTTACTTAAAATATTTGTCTGGTAGAGATTTTACATATAGATCGCGTTTCTGTCTTTCTTCTGACTAATAAATAATTTTGGTTTAATCAGTTATCAAGATGTTTTCAACAATATTCTTTCAGCGTTCGTCTTTTCCAACTTGGGCGACCCTTTTGGAAGCGCGATACTTTGGTTAACCCATCCTATAGTTGGGTCTGTTTCCAACTGGGGTTCGAATAAATATACTTTTGATATCGTTCGCCTTATGCGTGTCTGTTCTCGTATTGGCATCCTTAGTGATATTTAGCGTCCTTTGATTATTCCAGATATTGACGGTGCTATATCAACCAGTTCTCGCACTTTCGTATTGTCAATATTGACTTATTTAATAAGTGCACATGTGAATACTAATTTATTGTGAATATTTTAGTTTACCTTTAAAAGCTTCATAGAAAACATTTTACCTAAAGTGTTTTCTATGAAGCTTTTAATGGTAAACTAAAATATTCACAATAAATTAGTATTCACATATGCACTTAAGTCAATATTGACTAAGAAAGTGAGCGGGTTGGCTATATAGCCTTCCGGGCATAGTGCCTTCTTTTGATTACTTTCCATCTGATGCTGCTGTCTTAATTTTTTTGCTCCTACATGAAACATTAACAGTACCGTTGATCTTTGAAGGCTCAGCCATAATAAGGCTTAGCCAGTCTAAGAATTTAACGGTGGACCTTCCAACTATTCAGCACGGGGTGGAACACTGACTTGGGACAGGTGGAACAGTGCGCCCAAATGATGGAATTCTCAGGGAAACGCGCAAAGGAATTGCACCTATACAGCACTCTGAAGGGGTCAGGATAAGGATTTGGGATGAGACAGGGAGAAGGAAATGTGCCCAACCATTTACGGTCGAGGATTGAACGCAGAGTTTGCTCTACCGTCCAGCCCAAGAGGTTGGGCGAGCCACAAATATTTTAAAGATTTTTCAGTGTCGGTTAACATATGGAATGCATTAGGCAGTGATGTGGAGGAGGCCGCCTATCAAACCTACATTTCTAACTGTATGGAGAGCGAATAGGCTCAAGAATCTGTTCACTAGTCGATTGACACCGAGGCGGGACCAAAGAGCCAAAGCTCAACATCCGCAAGCACACCTAGGCTAGCACACAATCCTGAGGGTGATCCGAGTACCCACAGAATGTGTGGAACACTCGCACCTTCCCATCTCTCCAGAACCACAAGCAAGTATTTAACCAGGCCAGTTCAACGTAATTACGGCACAGCCCCGCTCCTGTGCCAGTTAAGTTCACTACGGGCTCACCATAGCCCGTGCTACTCTGAACATTTTAATCCTAGTAGCTAAATCTTCAACAACAATGTAATTACGATATACTGGAAACTAAACCTCTGTAGGACAGCCTCCAGGGTTTTTTTTTTTTTTTTTTTTTTTTTTTTGAGATATATACAAGAGTTGTTACATTCTTGTACAGCCACTAGTACGCGTAGCGTTTCGGGCAAGTCCTTAATCCTATGGTCCCTGGAATACGATCCCCTGCCGCGAAGAATCGTTTTTTCATCCAAGTACACATTTTACTGTTGTGTTAAACAGAGGCTACAGTTAAGGAATTGCGCCCAGTAAATCCTCCCCGGCCAGGATACGAACCCATGACATAGCGCTCGCGGAACGCCAGGCGAGTGTCTTACCACTACACCACGGAGCTAATGGGTGGTTTTATAGCTCCTTTGAAAGTTTATAAGACAAGGTAAACACTAGTTGGGCTGTCCTACCGAGGGAGTAGAGACTTCGTAGCGTCAAGTCTTGCCAAGAGCTAACCAAGAGTGCTTACCACCCATGTGGTAATGGTCATTACTTCAGTGGCATCATTAAATGCAAGAGAAAAATGTATATAGGGGAGGGGTAAGTAAGTAATTATCAATAGAAGGCACCAAAGGGAAGGATTAAGTCAGTTTAGTTTGGAACTAGATTCTAGGATCTATGAATTATACTAGTCATCCGGGCTGTGGGGGGTCAGGATAGCAGCATCATATAACAGCCTAGTCAGAGACCGGGCCGGGAGAACATTGTGTCCAGTAGTAAACAGTTAAATAAAGAAGGTATGATAAAATGCCAGTGTTTGAGGAAGCAATTTAGTATTTAAATTCGAAGTTTGAGTCATGAATCGGCGCGAAGTACCATCAGAAAGTGAGCTCTTAAATTAGAATACAAAGTGGTGACGCGGTCCAGCCTCCAGACGCAAAAGTTATTCCATGTCTCCAAATCCCCTGTTTATGAATTAATTTTTTTCACACAACCCGTCTTCGACTCTAGTCTATTCCATCCAGCGGTCAACCTCACAGACGCATTCATAAATTTTTTACGTGCTGTTTATACAAAACATTCTCAAATATAAATTATATTAGCATATTGTACATATATAGGCATATTTTAGGCGTTTAGATTCTGTTTGCGATTCTTATTTAGTACGTGGGTGAAGCATTTATAGCCTTGTGGTTCGAACAGAAGTCGTCAGTTAAGCACTTGTTCGAACATCAGTTTTGAGTCTTGTACAAACCGTTTTTTTCCATTCATAAACAATGGGTTTGGCGGGTGTATGGACTCTGAAGGACAGGCTGTTACTAAACTAATTACGTTCGAACACTTTCGGAACAAGTACTTCACTGACGAATTTTGTCAGAACCACAACGCTGTAAATGCTTCACCCACGTACCAATACAAATAATCCCCCACAGAATCTAAACACCAAACCAGTGCATAAATAAGCACAATATGCTAATGGTTTATATTTAAAAAAAATTCTAGTTTTGAACGAACAGCATGCTCAAATTGATGAAAGCGTCTTTGGGGTTTGACCGCTGGATGGAACGGACTTTGGGTAGATGTTGGGTCAGTACCAGTGCGTCTATATTCATTCGTAGTTGCTGTTCAGTACAGTGACTGTCCTCGTTACCTTCTCTCGTGGGGCTGTAGTTGGCCGGACCTGAGGACGAGACAGTAAACATTAGGAATGTCAGGTTAAAAAAAAAAAGTTTTTACCGTTACGTAAATGTATTTCATTAAGCCCTCGTTAGACACCATTAACTGTCATTACCGCCCACAGGATGGGTATAGGATGCAAAACTAATCACACGGTGTGTATGGGGTCCAATACCACCCATATATGATTGACATGGGGTCCAATACCACAATATAGACAATAAGAACAAGTATGGACTGGATATACAGATTTAACCCGACCTTAGATTCGTCAGGGAAAATTTGACGTAATGGTAGTTTCTCCCCATACACTTACCTAGTTCCAGTACTGAGAACTAGGGGAAAGGGAGGGAGGAAGCAACAAAGAGGGAGAGAAGGGGAGACGCAACAAGGAGGCAGGGGAGGGAAGGGGGGGGGGACGCAACAAAGGGGCAGGGGAGGGAAGGGGGGGGGGACGCAACAAAGGGGCGGGGGAGGGGATCCCCCCCCTAACATACAGCTCACCTCCAAGAGACGAAGCTGGAACTGTATACCAAAAGTGAGGTAAAACACACTGAAGTGCATTTGGTCTCATCCTCCCTTTTATAACCAGCAGGCAGCCAAACCCGGCCGCTAATTGGTTGACATTCACCCCTACAACTCACCCCATTGGTTAACATTTTGCGAGTCTGAAGTGTCAATTAACAATGGCCAACAACCACTCCTTGACTTCTCCAAATACGAACGAGTCTCTAATGAACCAATAATGATCCCCAGCTTGAATGTTTGAAGTTGTTAATTTCAAAATCTAATTCACAAACCAAATACAACTTTCTATTGTATTTAAATACGTCCAAGATGACAGAGTACATGTGGGGGGTACAGGGTACATGTGGAGGGTACAGAGTACATGTGGAGGGTACAGGGTACATGTGGAGGGTACAGGGTACATGTGGAGGGTACAGGGTACATGTGGGGGGTACAGGGTACATGTGGAGGGTACAGGGTACATGTGGAGGGTACAGGGTACATGTGGAGGGTACAGGGTACATGTGGGGGGTACAGAGTACATGTACTGGTAGTATTGAACCCAATACACAGCCTGTGGGTGTAATGGTCCCCATATTCCCATCCCATAGGGGGTAGTGGACCCATTACCCATCCTATAGAAGGGTAGTGGACCCATTACCCATCCAGTGTGGAGGGGTATGTGGTGTACCATATACCCCCCATTGTGGGTATGAACAATGGGTATATGGTACACGTTGCTATGACGGTGTGTTCATTCAGAGGATGCGTACCGGTCAACTTCAAGCAAGTTTATTGAAAAATTATAATACATCCCAAAAAGGTGACAATAGCTTAGGGTATTTCTACCTTCATCTATTACAGGTCCCACCAGGGGGCCCCACAAAACCATACAATAGACAAACAATCATATACTGCTGCCCAATACACTCTTAGGGAGGTGTGGACAAAACTAATCACGTATTCAGGATACAACGCCCGTTAACCGAGCATCGCATCCTGAGGACCCAAAACAGAAAACGGGACAGTATGTCACTTACGCCAGCCGCTTCCATTTTCTAGTGCGACAATTTTTGGGCTTATGTAACGCATACGAGTGAAAAGCTACGTTCTTTGTGGTTGAGTCGAGGACCCACGAGAAGAAAACGGGAAATCACGTCAATTTTGTGAGCCGTTAGGATTATTAGTTGATCAGTTTTTGGCCTTAGGGAGATTTATACGTCAATGCAGGCGATGAGTCACAATAATGTAGCTGCAGTGTGTTGACCAGACCACACACTAGAAGGTGAAGGGACGACGACGTTTCGGTCCGTCCTGGACCATTCTCAAGTCGATTATACGTCAAAATACAATGTACTTTTCGAGAGGACGAGTTGATTCCTTACGCCTGACGCCGGGCGTAGGTCCAGCCTTGAGGCGTGGGTACCTACACAATACCGACCAGCATGTCGCTCACAAGACCCCCAGGCTTCGCATCTGGAGCAGATTGGAGTCGAGTGGCATTTTAGGAGTCAAATGTGGGTTAGTGACACGCCAGCAGGCTGGTATAGGTAGCCTCGTTAGCACGCACAGCGCCCCCGAAAACCTTGGTCCACATTTTCCACCTAAGGAACCAGGGCACTAAAGGTACCGGGGCGTGGAATGCAGGTCTTGACCTCAGCGAGGCTTACCGCTAGCCGAAGGGCGTGGCGACGTAGTTCTACCGCGCCAATGGTCGAAGCTTCATGAATTTCGTTAAAGTCGTTTCTAAATACTCTGTAACAATGCAGTGATAATTACGCGGAAACAGCGCTCTTAAATGATATGAAATGTGTATTTTTTGAACACACAAACATGAAAATGTTCTGAATTAGACGCAAGATCATAGGTGCAGGGTCGATAGGCTGCCATAAATAGGCCTACAGTTAACAATGGAAAGAATTCCAGAGGCTCTCCATACTCTCTCCTGTCCCACATTCATATAGTAGGCCTAATGTCACATGCCTACCCCCTCCTTAAGTTATATATATATATATATATATATATATATATATATATATATATATATATATATATATATATATACAGGACGATGTCAAAGACTTACATTATAACAGGTTTTGTTGAATACAATCTCACAAAGCCAATAGCCTTGTATTTAACTATGAACAAAACCCATCATCCAGAGTACTCCCAACACAGCCTTAGGAGGGCGGTAATAGCCTAACCTACTCTATACCTTTGAGATATATTTTATCTCAATAAAGGTACTTTATTGAACTTGAACACAGCCTAATACGTGCAAGTAACTATTATGATTCCCATAAAATTTAAGCCTTTTGTTCTACACGTTCCTGTCAGTAAGTCAGTATTGTTATACTTGGTCCTGCGCCATTGTGTTTTTTTAATCATACTAACATTCCCCAGAATGCAAACCCACAACATTTGCCTAACTTCCGATAATCTATTTACTACCAGGTGAACAGTGGCATTAGATGAAAGAAAAGGTGTTCAACGATTTCTCTCCCGGCCGGGAATTGATCCAGATATCCCCCGGGCTGTGATACAAGAACGCAGTCCACTGTGCTACACCCGACAACACGCCTAATATGTAGCATAAACTAAATATCTAAATGATAAATTTGTGTCAGTTGGCGACCTGTATGATCCCGCCCTCTGCCTCGCCCACACGGTCTCGGTGATGGCGGGTTCCTGCACGCCCAGCGGCGGTGATCTTTTGGCGGGAACCCATTTCATTTATTCCTGAGGGAACCCCATGAGAGGGAGGGCGCGGGATGGGGAGGGAGGGAAGAGAAGGTTGAGGGACAGAAGGAACCATAGAGGGAAAGCCTTGAGGTGAGGAAGTCTTCAGGTAGAGGGAGTGAACGTAGGGGGGAAGGGGCAGGACAAAGGCTGGTAGGGGGTGGAAATAGAGGTGGGGTGGGGGGCAGAAGTGGGGTTCGGGGGGGGTTGAGGGGGCGGCATGGGGGGATATGATCACGGCCCGCCATGGCTATGACCCCGTGACGTCACCAGTGAAATTATGAGAATGGACTCGCCCGCCATGGGGTAAGACCACGTAGCACTCGCTTGGTGGAAACTAGAATTCCGTTATAACTATAACAGATACAACACGCTTAATTAAATTGACATCAAAGTCTTTGAATACTGATGAAATTATTATTGCGTGGAAGCTAGTTGCTAAACAAATAATAATTTGGTGCGGCATAGGGACTCTCCCCCGGCTGAGTAATGGAGAGTCCCGGTATTTGTTGACAGACCGAGGAAGATGGTCGCTTTTTCTCCGCTCGCGGAGGTACCACTCGCTCTATAAAACACTTTATTTAAACAAAGGACTTGGAGCTCTTCACGTTCTATGATATTTAGAATATGTAAATCTAGCACTGGAGAGTCTGTGCTCCTCCAACAGCAAGATTATATACTTAGTAAAGATGATAATATATTCCAGTAAGTGGCGACCGTTGGCATGAAGCCCGGGCGGGAAGTGATAGTGCTTCCTCCATGGTCAAGGCTGCTCATGGCATATATATATATACACACACCCAGAGGTGTATACCCGCTTCTCGGTGTGTGTACACTTAGAGTTTGTTCTAGACCAAACTATGTTGAGGACTAAAGTATACTTGCTGGTTGGTGAGTTGTTGTTGTGTTGCCTAAGCTTGACAGGCGTCAAGCTTAGGCAACACGTCAACACACCGCGGGAGGTCAGTGCGCGACCAGACGTGAGCAAGGGAGGTACTCGCCGTCCTGCCACTCCTGCCTCAACCGCCACCCTCTGCAGACTAAATCAAATTGTCTCAATAACATGTTAATAAATTTATCCTATCATTATTTTACATGTTTTTCTGTCATGATTATGATTAATTTCAGATTGTGTTGCTTTGCTTTACACTTACGAAAAGTAAACATATATCATATTCATTTCTTTATGAATATAAAATTAAATCAAACAAATATTGTAGTTAATAAATAAATATCACTTTAACCAATCGTCCGAAGTATACAGAGCGGCTGTTTCGCCAAACCAAGAAAAAAAAAAAACATTTTAGCCAAACATATTCGAGTCCAAAGTGTGTGTCCTCGCCTAATTGTGCATGGGGGGAGGGGGGGGAGCTTTGGCTCTTTGGTCCCGCCTCTCAACTGTCAATCAACTGGTGTACAGGTTCCTGAGCCTATTGGGCTCTATCATATCTACATTTGAAACTGTGTATGGAGTCAGCCTCCACCACATGACTGCCTAATGCATTCCATTTGTTAACTACTCTGAAAGTGTGTATTCTCGAACGTGTTAGGCTACGTTTGGTTGGGTTGTTCGTGTTAATTAGCGACACCAATGAAGTCCTTGGAGATGAAATGATGGCTGACGATTCCATAGAGTTTTATAATATGTTCAGACCAGCAGAACATCTAATACCGCAGAACTTGCTAGCCCAAACAGCCACTGACATACACATGTTCTCATGGCAAATTTGCAAAATATTGCAAATGATGCAATATTTTAGCACAGATGCTGTTGCATCAACTAACCCGACTGGACTCTGAAGTAACTACTGACAACATGCCTCGCCCCAGCTCCAGATTCCTGAATTCTATATTTCAGGAATCTGAATTCTGAATTCGAGAATTGAAAAAAAAGCTATCATAGCCCCTAAACATCTTTTTGTAGAGCCAAGATACTGGTGTTATCCTCGACATTAATAGAGCAGCAGAGCTCGCACTCCTTCACAAAGGCGTTAGTAAAGCAGATGTAAACTATTATAGATCGATAACACTAATATCACAAAATCTTTGCAAGAGTTATTAAAAGTAGGATCACAAGAGCCATGGAATCCCAGCGTGTCCGTGACCCTGGACAACATGGGCTCAGAACCCGGCGCTCCTGCCTCTCACTATTGCTAGACCACGATGGCGCTCTAGATAAGAAAAACACTAATATAATATACACAAATTTTCAAAATGTGTCCAATAACACATTTCGTGTTATTGGACACAAAATGCACACGTAAGGAATTACTGGGAATGCAGGAAGATGGATCTCTAATTTCCCAGGGAACAGAACCCAGAAAGTAATAATTATCTAATGAAAATCCGGATCATTCCCCGTATAACACTGGCTCCGGCAGGGTACAGTGTGGAATGACCAGTTTTCTTGTTCTACTCTCCAGTACTTTTTTTCATCCTCATATCATGGACAAGAACACAAATTATAGTATTATATAATTATTTTCAGATAAGAGTAGGGTTTTTATAAGTAGACAACAGAAGCACAAAGGGCAGCGAATCTCCAAACTGGACTTTATAAACACCTCCAAAAAATGCCTAATCAACCGGACTCAAATTGATGGGCCAGACTATGATCAGCGGTGACTAAGAACGCTGGTTGTTGGGGCGGGCGGGGTCTAGGACGTCTCTCTCACCTCACTTCCTCCTGGTTGATACCTGGTTGGTTACCTGGTTGATGGGGTTCTGGGAGTTCTTCTACTCCCCAAGCCCGGCCTGAGGCCAGGCTCGACTTGTGAGAGTTTGGTCCACCAAATCTTAGAGTAATACTGCTCGAAAACTTCCCGGAACTCTTCCTTCCACGGGCGGCGGCGTCTCTCGCCGTTCTACATGTTCCCTCAGGTGACCTCTGGCGCCCCGCGAAACCCCGAAATCAGAGCAGAGAAAGTGAGTTTGAGTGAAGGTGTGGTCGACGTGTACCACTTTCACTCGTTCGTACAAGCGCTGCTGACTTACTTCACACCGTCGAGGCTTCCCTCCTTCCTCACTCTGGCTCTCTCATGTGCCACTTCCCTGGCACCCGGCACCCCTCTCCTTCACCTACATCCACCCACTGGGAAACGGCACTCTTGACCCATAGCAACAGCGCCCACGGCCCCTTCCTCGCTGGCTCCTCCGCCAGGAACCCCCGCCATGGAGTTCAGTGTGTCGCGTCCTCAACCCACTTCGTCGAGGCTGAGGACAAGGCCAAGAACACCCTACAACCCAACGCCCACATGTCAACAATATAATATACTAGTTATAGTTTCGTCTCATTTCGCTAATGAGCCGCGAGGTCAGACTTCATGGGTCGGGTCAACTCGTACACTGGACGCGTCCACGAAGCTCGTTTTCTGTTTGTCAAAACCGTATATTCAAATTCAAATTTTTATTCAGGTAAAAGTACATGCATAGATGAAGACTTACAAACATAATGTTGGATTTAAATAAAGATAGAGCTAGTACATACAATACCCTAAAAGCACGATACAATTCATATATCGTTAGGTTAGGATGCATTAGGCTGAGATAGGTTAGGTTGCTTTTAAAATCCGTTAGAGAACCGTTTGAAAATAATGTGATTTGTAACGATACATGACCACGGCCTCAGAAATACTAGACGATGATGATACTAGATGATACTAGAGCTGCTGGCCCCTCAAGAAAATTCTGGTAAATATTTCTAATCCGTCTGAAAAACCTTTACATTTAATCACAACCCTTGGCCTTAGTAAGGAGACATTCGTTATAAGTGATCTTCTGAACGAGGTCCCCCAACTGTACAAATAACCAGAATATGAGATAGCAGATGAGAAGAGCACAAATGACACTGCTCATTTAC
Organism: Procambarus clarkii; assembly: GCF_040958095.1. Classification (NCBI taxonomy): domain Eukaryota; kingdom Metazoa; phylum Arthropoda; class Malacostraca; order Decapoda; family Cambaridae; genus Procambarus; species Procambarus clarkii. The sequence goes on along the minus strand of NC_091164.1, from coordinate 954,036 downwards.
ACAATCGAACACAATTGACTTGAGAATGGTCCAGGACGGACCGAAACGTCGTCGTCCCTTCACCTTCTAGTATGTGGTCTGGTCAACATACTTCAGCCACGTTATTGTGACTCCTCGCCTGCAGAAATTATACTAATCTTGGAGCAAGAGACGTTTAAGTATATATATATAACTTGATGCCTTGTGGCAGGTATACAAAGTCCTGCTTAAGAATGCCACACTGGTGAATGATGCTGCACAAACTGTCGGAAGAATGAGGAGGAACTGCTTGTTTGAATGAGAAATTAAGTGGCAAGAACAACCGATAACAAGAAAACAATGTGAAATATGTGGGGATAAACAGCTTATATACAGCTATCTACTCGTTATCTACCAAATACAGCTATCTACTCGCGTTTCCCGTGAATAATTTTTAATTTAGTTTATGCTAAAGGAGAATATATTTTCTTTGACATGATATCAGACTCGTTTTCTATATTCTAAAGAGTGGTAGACTATGGTTTATGTATCTCTGTATACACAGATATGTAGATTTGCTATTTATGTATCTTTGCTATGAATGCTATACTGTTCAATAATAATATTTTGTTATTAACAGACTTAGGTACGCACAGCAATGTGTGTGTACTTATGTGAAGGATTACAGAATACAGATGAAGAGCTAGCTATGAACTCATCTAATATTCTACTCTCACAGGATGGTTAGTCGTATATGGAATCAAGAGAGTACTTGAACTGCGAGTAATTTATCAGCCTCCAGTAGCAAATTCTGAGTACAGCACTAGAATATCTTCCAATATTCATGAGTGTATGAAGTAGTTACGAAGCTCAAAGTACCTCATCAAATTTGGTCTGAAATCATTAGATAATAGGACAATTACAGATATAATGTTGGAGAGTATGTCCTATCGCTTGTTTAAATTGTTTACAATTGCAATGTTCACCATTGGAGGGATTCATTACTTGCAGCCACCTGCCATAGATATCGATATCCCAGCCTAATTCTGGCTATTACAATGTCACATTGTCTAGTACAAGTACTAGTCACATGTAGAACTTTCCGAGTCTAGTATTTATTTACTGGATTAGTGTCTAGAGAACATGAAGGTTGTGTCACGAGTACACAACACTGGTATATCACTGATGTATATGAGAAAGAGCAGTGGACCAAGGTATACTGCCCTGCGGAACACCAATTTCAAATAGCAGTGTAGGAGAAGTAGCATCGTTTAATGTTGCCTAAATGTCTGTCACTTCAGTAGGCCTATATAAAATGTTAGTGTGACACAAACTTCACAGGTAGGCCTATATTAAATGTTAGCGTGACAAACGTCTCAGGTTCGCACTCATGTAGTGATGGAAAGCGAATATATATTACAAATTAAACATTTATCAATAAACATCATGCATGATGATGACTGTCATGACCTTATTATTAAAATTAGTGATAATATATTCAAATTCAAATTCAAATGTTTATTCAGATAAAGTACATACATATACAAGGTGTGATACAAATATTGATGAATTTATAGATAAAGCTAGTACATACAATGCCTAAAGCCACTATTACGCAAAGCGTTTCGGGCAGAAATGGCTTTAATACTTGAATCAGATGTTTTAATGCTTCACTTCAACAGTCATAAAGACACTAGAAAGTCAGATTGTCACTAGGAGGCGGCCATTACATAAGTGTTTCTGATTACTTCTTTAGAGAAATAGCTAGGAATTCATGTATCTTTTAAAACATATTACAATTAAAAACGCGGTATTTACTTAAATAAAAAGACTAAACCATTAAGCGTAATTTATGGATATAGACGTGTACCTTTCTCCCCCGTAATGTACATAATGGACTCGTCCTGACGGATTCCACTTTCACTTGTGACGAGGACGCGTAACTCAGCGTCAGTCGGGCGCGGGAGCCCGTGACGTGAGGTTGGGGGGGACTCTGTGCAACAAGATGAGTTGTTGAGGATGAATTTAATATTTCTTTATTCAATCTACATTCATTGTGTTTGTCTATACAGCAAACTATATTTTATTAGTCTGTAAACAGTTGAATGCATGAGATCTATGGTAATGCAACTTTGTGAATCACATTACAACTCTCTCATCTTAGGGAAAAATTAAAACCGATGACACTATTATATAATTGGACTTATTTAGCATAAAATTTGACTACCAGTAAAATTACTAGTCAAATTGACCAGTCATCTCCCTGGATTTTAATAATTAGAAAACCAAACAAATTACACATTTATTTTTATGCAAAATGTTCCAGCGAAACTTAATTAATCTCCAGACGTTTAATCTCCCAAAAAGAAAAGTATCCTAAATAAACACCAACCAAACTTTTCAATATATCTTGCCCAAACGAACATATTTAATGTTGACCAACTAGAAGCTGTATATATGTATAACCTACATAGCCTAAATAACCTTAGAATTGTACGTCCACCTTCCTCACAATCTTCAGCAGGCGATACCTATATTATATATATATATATATATATATATATATATATATATATATATATATATATATATATATATATATATATATATATATATACATATATATATATAAGCAAAGTGCAAATGAAGTTCTGTGACGACGACGGAGGTAAATCTCTTGTTTCGTTTCCCATGTTTTTTGCCTTAATATGCAAATTAGGTCTTGCATCTGGCCGGCCGATTACTCAGGGGCCTTTAAATTAGGACTGTGCGAAACGATAACATTCTCGTGGCCTTTAAATGAACCCAGACGGGCAGAAACTTGCAATGGCGTTCCATTTTGTTGGCAGGAATTTATTTTTTGTCCCATCGTGGAGTCCATTCAATGGGGACCTCTGTGTCATTTCATAATGTAGTGATGGTGAAGCCTAAGGATGGTAATGGTGATAATGATGGTGACGTGTGTTGATGGTGGCAGTGAGGGTGACATTTGGTGGTGGTAGTGATGATGACGGGTGGTGGTGATGGTAGTGGTACTAATGGTGGTTGCAGCGATGGTGAAAGATGATGATGACGGTTGCGAATCATAACAAATAAACCATCGCCAACTCAGCTCATTAACAGATAACGTCACTCCAGACGATAGCCATCCTACATCACTAACCCTCACATATCAAACTTAAATCAATGTCGCATGTTCGAACAAGTTTACCGGTTTAGGCTACTGACCACATCACCCTATACCGCGAGCCATTCTTAGTACCAATGCCACACACACACTATGTAGCCTCTCCTCTAACTCCTACGCCCCGTTGTTCTGGAATTAATTTCGTGGTATACCTCTGAACTCTCTTCATGTGCTCGACTAAATTAACGACTGATAATGAGATATGAAGAACTGATATTTGAAGAAAAATTAATGCAAAAGGCCAACTTTACTGCTTTGTGATATGTTTATATATGTATATTAATTTAGTATATCGCTATTGGCAAAAAATATTTTCTCGTGTCCAACAAGGACTGGATGTTGGGAATGGTCAGTCTCGCTCACTCGAACCCCGGCCAGCATTCCCACCCTCCTCCTTCCCTGACCGCCACACCTGCATTCTCCTGCCCCACTTGCAGTCCCAGCCCCTCCCCCTGCCTGGTCTCTCCTCCAACTGCAACTCTCATGCTCTGGACTAACCAATGAATGACCAGCTGACCGGAGACCACACTGGCTACTGGTCGGTCAGGACCTCTCACTAGCCAGTGGCCGGCCAGCAGGACGGTAAACTGACCAGTGGCCGGCCAGCAGGACAGTGAACTGACCAGTGGCCGGCCAGCAGGGTCACTACACTGACCAGTGTCCGGTTCCAGTGACCAGTGTCCAGCTTCCAAAGACCACATCACGGAACCAGGCTCTGACCAGACGAGTCCCACTATCCAGGAGGGGAGGAAGGACCCCAGCAGAAGGCAGTTACCAGCAAGTGAGAGTAAGGCGACACAGGGACTGGCATCTCGCTATCTTAGAAAGGAGTGTTATCATTGTGATAACATTTGTAATTGTTCCCATCGACTGAAATAAATGTTCAAGTGTCCCATGAATATTATGTGATTGTGTTACTAGGATTGCTTTAATAAGTTATTATTTATATTTTAATAATTCTGATTGGGTCAACACAGACTGGACAGTTAATGTTAAATTAACTCAAGATGACTAAGCTTTATGAAAATGTATATCTGTTAATCACCTTGTAACTTGAAGTTTTGAACTTGTTAATCTGCCTTGTAACTTGACGATTAGTGCGTCTAGTCACGTGATGCACTATCAAACAACTGAAGGATTGCTGGTCAGTGATTGTAGTATTGTAGCAACCTAGCTACAGTGATACAGTGATTGCAGCAACCTAGCTACAGTGATTGTAGCAACCTAGCTACAGTGATACAGTGATTCTAGCAACCTAGCTACAGTGATACAGTGATTCTAGCAACCTAGCTACAGTGATACAGTGATTCTAGCTACAGTGATTGTAGCAACGTAGCTACAGTGATACAGTGATTGTAGCAACCTAGCTACAGTGATTGTAGCAACCTAGCTACAGTGATACAGTGATTGTAGCAACCTAGCTACAGTGATTGTAGCAACCTAGCTACAGTGATTGTAGCAACCTAGCTACAGTGATTGTAGCAACCTAGCTACAGTAATACAGTGATTGCACCAGCCTAGCAGGATCTACAGTTGACTTTAGATCAGCAAGTCAGACCTTCAGCAGGCTGCATGAATGTGGTAATGAGCAGCACCTGTAGCAGGCCAGCAGGTCAGTGGACGCAGGTCGCCGCTCTCTGACGGTGGTCTTGTTCTCACAGTCACGACTGAGATATAATGCGAGGGTCACACACTGCAGCCTGGACAATGGTCGCCATGTGTGAGCGATGACCATCCCGGTCCACCTGCGAAGACCAGCCTAACTTGCGACCATCGCTGACCACCTGACCGCCACACCTGCATTCCCACCCTCCTCCTTCCCTGACCGCCACACCTGCATTCCCACCCTCCTCCTTCCCTGACCGCCACACCTGCATTCCCACCCTCCTCCTTCCCTGACCGCCACACCTGCATTCCCACCCTCCTCCTTCCCTGACCGCCACACCTGCATTCTCCTGCCCCACTTGCAGTCCCAGCCCCTCCCCCTGCCTGGTCTCTCCTCCAATTGCAACTCTCATGCTCTGGACTAACCAATGAATGACCAGCTGACCGGAGACCACACTGGCTACTGGTCGGTCAGGACCTCTCACTAGCCAGTGGCCGGCCAGCAGGACGGTAAACTGACCAGTGGCCGGCCAGCAGGACGGTAAACTGACCAGTGTCCGGCCACCAGGGTCACTATACTGACCAGTGGCCGGTACCAAGAGTACCCCAGTGACCAGTGTCCAGCTACCATTGACCACATCACGGAGCCAGGCTCTGACCGGACGAGTCCACTATCGAGGAGGGGAGGAAGGACCCCAGTAGAAGGGTCTACCATTACGTGAGAGTAAAGCATCAGAAGGTGTGGGATCTCTCGCTCTCTAAGGCAGGAGTGTTAGTATTGTGATAGTATTTGGTCTTGTAACTCTTCCCCAGAACTGAAGTTTATATAGTGACCCAACAATGTTATGAGGCTCGTGTTGGAGGATTGTCTTGTGTGATTATGTCATTATTTATATTCTTAATTGGGTCAACACCGACTGGACAGTTATTGTTAAATTAACTCAAAATGATTAAGGGTTTATAAAAATGTTTGTTTTAATGAAGGTGACTTGTAACTTGAAGATTATTGAGACTAGCCATCAAGGGATCTACTGTCAGACTACTGAACGATTACAGGTCAGTGATTGTAGCAACCAGGAGGCCTGGTCGACGACCGGGCCGCGGGGACGCTAAGCCCCGGAAGCACCTCAAGGTAAGGTAGCCGGGGAGCTGCTCGCTGCCTCCCTCGCCGTCCTGTCGTTCCCACGGGCGCCATAGTGATATAATGTGTGGGTCACTTGTTGTCATCTGGACAATGGTCGCCATGTGTGAAGGATGACCACCTCGCCCCACCTGCAACCACCAACCTCTCAACCCTGCAACCGTCCTTCACCACCTGACCAAACTGACCAAATGCAGTACTGGGAACTCAACAGAACTGACCGAAAAGCCTTTTCTTACCCTCAACAAGTTGACCAATGGGACACTCACACACTGACCACTGGTCAACAAGCCACACACTGACCACTGGTCAACAAGCCACACACTGACCACTGGTCAACAACCCACACACTGACCACTGGTCAACAACCCACACACTGACCATTGGTCAACAAGCCACACACTGACCACTGGTCAACAAGCCACACACTGACCACTGGTCAACAACCCACACACTGACCACTGGTCAACAAGCCACACACTGACCACTGGTCAACAACCCACACACTGACCACTGGTCAACAACCCACACACTGACCACTGGTCAACAAGCCACAAACTGACCACTGGTCAACATGGTTGTATTAGACGATTTACGACCATCATAGCTCCCCCACCCCCAACCCTTCCTTATCAAACTCTCGTCACAGATTCGATTCCAATCTCCATGGCTGTGTGTGACCTGCTATGGTGGTTACGGACGTTGTTGTGGTAGACATTTTAAATTAATTTCAAACTAATAATATAAATAAAAATTATATATTAGAGACTCGAGTCCATGTGTTGTGCAGAGATCATGTGTCTGGTTCTCACAATATATTATTTAAGGCTCTAAACGAGTCCTTCTCCTCTCCTTAGCTTATCATCTCTTGTGTATATCTTTAAGTTATACAAGTGATTATATAAAATAAATTTAACAAATAATGTAAAATGTTAATTTATCGGAAATTCAGTTTTTTTTTATCAGTCCATTGTTTATATACTGGCATTAACACACCTGCATTCCCACCCTCCTCCTTCCCTGACCGCCACACCTGCATTCCCACCCTCCTCCTTCCCTGACCGCCACACCTGCATTCCCACCCTCCTCCTTCCCTGACCGCCACACCTGCATTCCCACCCTCCTCCTTCCCTGACCGCCACACCTGCATTCTCCTGCCACACTTGCAGTCCCAGCCCCTCCCCCTGCCTGGTCTCTCCTCCAACTGCAACTCTCATGCTCTGGACTAACCAATGAATGACCAGCTGACCGGAGACCACACTGGCTACTGGTCGGTCAGGACCTCTCACTAGCCAGTGGCCGGCCAGCAGGACGGTAAACTGACCAGTGGCCGGCCAGCAGGACGGTAAACTGACCAGTGGCCGGCCAGCAGGACGGTAAACTGACCAGTGGCCGGCCAGCAGGACACTGAACTGACCAGTGGCCGGCCAGCAGGACGGTAAACTGACCAGTGGCCGGCCAGCAGGACACTGAACTGACCAGTGGCCGGCCAGCAGGGTCACTACACTGACCAGTGGCCGGCCAGCAGGGTCACTACACTGACCAGTGGCCGGCCAGCAGGGTCACTACACTGACCAGTGGCCGGTACCAGAGTACCACACTGACCAGTGGCCGGTACCAGAGTACCACAATGACCAGTGGCCGGTACCAGAGTACCACAATGACCAGTGGCCGGTACCAGAGTACCACAATGACCAGTGGCCGGTACCAGAGTACTACAATGACCAGTGTCCAGCTACCATTGACCACAACACGGAGCGAGACGAGTCCACTATCCAGGTGGGGGAGGAAGGACCGTACCAAAAGCGAACCAAACCAGCAAGTGAGGGTAAATTAATTCAGTGTGCGCTGTAGACGCTGTAGTGCGCTATTCATTTTCGCTGTGAAGTAAGGAGTCACCCTTTCACTTCTAGTGATCTTTCTGTTCTGTTTAATAATTCATCACTACGTTTAGAGCTCATCATATCGGAACCCTTCACTGTAACGAGAATGTGACCGGAACTCAGCAGTGAAGTCCTCAACGCAACTCTTTACGCACTTATTTTTGTCGTCTTGAAGTACATTGTTGAGTTTTTTCATGTTTGGTTTTTCTAACTTATATATTTTTGTTTTTTTTGCTCTGTATATAATTTATCTTAGGTTTTATTTTCTAGCTCATTTTAATTAATAGTTATTGGTTTCTATAATTTTGTTAACTATATGTTATTGTTTTTAGCTCATTTTACAGTGTATTTGCACTTTATTATATATATATATATATATATATATATATATATATATATATATATATATATATATATATATATATATATATATATATATCATGTACATATAATAGAGCAGTAGTCGTGGGTCAAGTGACGTCATGGAAGGAGGTAAATCCCTACCTAATCCCACAAGTTTTTTGCCTTAATATGCAAATTAGGCCTTGCGTCTGGCGGGCCGATTACTCAGGGGACCTTTAAATTAGGACAGTGCGAAAGGATAACATTCTCGTGGACTTTAAATGAACCCAGACGGGCGGAAACTTGCAATGGAGTTCCATTCTGTTGAGAGGCAATGACCCTTTATGTCTGCTTTGGTGATAGTGATGTTAGGGGGCTGACATTGATGGTGGCGTGGGAGGGGGGGGGGGGCTGGGTGATGGCACCCATTACAAGAATGTTCTAGAGTGTTTTACCCCAGTACACATGTATCATAGTTACCTCGGGCTTGATGTACTTGTTGCGTGTGTTTCTTAAGGCAAGTGAGTGTTGGAGAGGCAGTGGGCGCGTCCATTACCCTACAGCGGGGCTGTAGGGTAATGGCTCCTGTAGGGTAATGGCTTCTGTAGGGTAATGGCTTCTGTAGGGTAATGGCTTCTGTAGGGTAATGACTCCTGTAGGGTAATGACTCCTGTAGGGTAATGACTCCTATAGGGTAATGACTCCTGTAGGGTAATGACTCCTGTAGGGTAATGGCTCCTGTAGGGTAAACAGTGGCATTAGGTGAAAGGAAACGTGCCTATAACCAGTTACACCAGGGAATCAATCCCGGGATTGACTGATTCGCGATTATGAATCGAGAACGAAGGCCACTATACTACGAGAGCATTAGATTTGTAAGCCCTCATGAACAATAATTAACAATATTTAACGATAAATAACAATAATTAACGATAATTTGTACATCACTGTTGCCACCGCCATCTTCTTGAGGTTATCTTGAGATGATTTCGGGGCTTTAGTGTCCCCGCGGCCCGGTCCTCGACCAGGCCTCCACCCCCAGGAAGCAGCCCGTGACAGCTGACTAACACCCAGGTACCTATTTTACTGCTAGGTAACAGGGGCATAGGGTGAAAGAAACTCTGCCCATTGTTTCTCGCCGGCGCCTGGGATCGAACCCAGGACCACAGGATCACAAGTCCAGCGTGCTGTCCGCTCGGCCGACCGGCGCCATAGAGGTTGTTTTGCCTTATGCCTTAACGCAAAACCATTATTGATAAAAAATAACAAATAAATGGACGTAAGGGGGGGGATAATGGCCAATATTGCCAGCTGGTGAAGCTGTTTGCACTGCATTCCAGCACCTCCCGCCGGTCTGGACATTGTAAGAGTCAGATTGATTGATTGATTGATAAAGATTAAGCCACCCAAGAGGTGGCACGGGCATGAATAGCCCGTAATTGTGTGTGTGGGAGCAGGAAGGCAGCTATATAAGAGCTCTGGGCTGCACAATGGGGGCGACTGACCACCTCCACCACCCAATAGGTCAGGAATGTATGGCGGGGGGTTGCTTCTCCTTTCACCACCTCCTAGTCTACGTGACATTCCAGACACGCCAACTAGATTTTCTGGGAGATCGTAGCTATAGTGTGTGTGTGTGTGTGTGTGTGTGTGTGTGTGTGTGTGTGTGTGTGTGTGTGTGTGTGTGTGTGTGTGTGTGTGTGTGTGTTCATCTATTTGTGGTCACCTATTTGTGTCTGCAGGATCGAGCATTGCCTCTTGGATCCCGCCTTTCGAGCATCGGTTGTTTACAGCAATGACTCCGGTCCTATTTCCCTATTATACCTATTCCCTATCATGTGTGTGTGTGTGTGTGTGTGTGTGTGTGTGTGTGTGTGTGTGTGTGTGTGTGTGTGTGTGTGTGTGTGTTCCTGAAGCCCCTATCTTCATCATATCAATATAAACTGACGTTGAGTTCCCAATAGAATGGGACCATTGAACAGACATAAAGGGTCATTGCCTCTCAACAGAATGGAACACCATTGCAAGTTTCCGCCCGTCTGGGTACATTTAAAGTCCACGAGAATGTTGTCCTTTCGCACAGTCCTAATTTAAAGGTCCCCTGAGTAATCGGCCCGCCAGACGCAAGGCCTAATTTGCATATTAAGGCAAAAAACTTGTGGGATTAGGTAGGGATTTACCTCCTTCCATGACTTCACTTGACCCACAACTACTGCTCTTATTCTGTGTTGCTAAATATAAGTTCTTAGGAGGAAAGTAATCAGAGATCGCTAAGCACAGTGTATCTTGGTAATGTTGTTACAGGTCAGTCCTGGTGACCTGTGACCTCCCTGCAGGTCACTACCACGGTCTGTGATGACCTACACTTCCTACAGCAACTCTGAGCAATAATGACACTCGCTGCACTCACCACAAACAACCCAATTCAGCTGTGGAAAATGAACTATAATCATTAATATATATATATAATATGCCTTTTGCTGTTAACTATTATCGCCACTACTAGAGTACAATAACTTTTTAACTCGGTAATGTTTTACGTGACAAAATAACTAATCTAGCCATAGTTATTACAAAGATGACTGATAATAATAGTATATAATTGTATTGATGCTAATCTTCACAATCATATTACGTGAAGTATGCGGTATTCGACTCTTTAGTCGAATCTAAACAAAATACTTCTTAACCCACAACACTTTCCCAGGCGGAGAGGACGAGATCCCAGACCATGTGATGCCTGAACTCGGGCTTCCTGGATGTGTGCCGGGGTACATAAACCATAAATAAATTCCGCGTTATTTTACCTGAATTTGCCTGAATTTGGCCCTCAGGAACATTATCTAGTGGCCCTCAACTGTTTCTGGTATGAGAGTCGACTTAGTTCTGGATAATGTATTGCTCGTTGGGAATTTGCCGCTAATGGAGCGTCAAATCTTGGAGCCATTGGTCAGGTAGCCAGGGGCAGAAGAGGTTCCTTCGTCAGTGTGGGAGCGCCCGGAGCACTGGCCAGATGGTCAGCGAGGGTTGCAGGGTTGCAAGATAGGCTGGTGGATGCAGGTGGGTCGAGGTGGGCATCCTTCACACATGGCGACCATTGTCCAGGCTGCATCAACCTGTGACCTTCGTCTTCTCTCTCCACGGGGACTGTGGGAGCGACAGCACCGTGGGAGAGGCAGCGACCTGTGTCCACTGACCTGCAAGCAGCCGTCGATTCTGGCTGTGGCCAGATTTACTGACCTGCTGCTGCCTGCTGCAGGTTGATGGAAGGTCACATGAGGCTACAGTTACTAATATATAAATTATTCAGGAACGATGACAAGACTCACAATTATACTATCATAAAATTCTTTAAGGTGATTAAACAATGACTGCCAGCCCGTCCTGACTCATTTAATGAAATACATAATAAATCATGGAAGAAAATCTCGCAACACAAACTGTATAACATGCTCGGGGCATTGAATATACCGAGGGCCTTAGAGAGGAAGTTTCCAGAACTTGTGACTCTTTACTCTCAAGTGCCGATAATTTCTTTCTGCTGGGATCCTTCCTCCCCTCGTGGATAGTGGACTCGTCTGGTCAGCGCCTCGCTGCGTGTTGTGGTCATTGGAACCGGCCACTGGTCAGTTCACCGTCCTGCTGGCCGGCCACTGGTCAGTTCACCGTCCTGCTGGCCGGCCACTGGTCAGTTCACCGTCCTGCTGGCCGGCCACTGGTCAGTTCAGTGCCCTGCTGGCCGGCCACTGGTCAGTTTACCGTCCTGCTGGCCGGCCACTGGTCAGTTCACCGTCCTGCTGGCCGGCCACTGGTCAGTTCAGTGCCCTGCTGGCCGGCCACTGGTCAGTTCACCGTCCTGCTGGCCGGCCACTGGTCAGTTCAGTGCCCTGCTGGCCGGCCACTGGTCAGTTTACCGTCCTGCTGGCCGGCCACTGGTCAGTTCACCGTCCTGCTGGCCGGCCACTGGTCAGTTTACCGTCCTGCTGGCCGGCCACTGGTCAGTTTACCGTCCTGCTGGCCGGCCACTGGTCAGTTCAGTGCCCTGCTGGCCGGCCACTGGTCAGTTTACCGTCCTGCTGGCCGGCCACTGGTCAGTTCAGTGCCCTGCTGGCCGGCCACTGGTCAGTTCAGTGTCCTGCTGGCCGGCCACTGGCTAGTGAGAGGCCCTGACCGACCAGTAGCCAGTGTGGTCTCCGGTCAGCTGGTCATTCATTGGTTAGTCCAGAGCATGAGAGTTGCAGTTGGAGGAGAGACCAGGCAGGGGGAGGGGCTGGGACTGCAAGTGTGGCAGGAGAATGCAGGTGTGGCGGTCAGGGAAGGAGGAGGGTGGGAATGCAGGTGTGGCGGTCAGGGAAGGAGGAGGGTGGGAATGCTGGCGGGCTCTTGGACTGATACATAATAAAAATCCGAAATGCAGAAAAGTTGACCTTTTGCATTAATTTATATAAAATATTAATTCGTATCTCATTAACATTATTTAATTTGTTCTGAATTTTTATCATGAAACAATCAAAAACAGAAATTGACAAACCAAGTTATTAAACAGATGACTGGCAAGCGTTGTGGAGAACGGTGAGGCTTAACTAACATTGCGACAACGGAAACATGTGTATTTCAGTATAATTAATATATTATTATTTGTGTTATCATGAACATCAAGTTGATGTTTATACGTCTAAGGCGACGATGTTCATAACCTCACACGTCACACACAGAAATATTGAATTATAACGTCTAAAACAGTCAATTAATGTGGTCAGTGTGTGGCTTGTTGACCAATGATCAGTGTGTGGCTTGTTGACCAATGGTCAGTGTGTGGGTTGTTGACCAATGGTCAGTGTGTGGCTTGTTGACCAATGGTCAGTGTGTGGGTTGACCAATGGTCAGTGTGTGGGTTGTTGACCAATGGTCAGTGTGTGGCTTGTTGACCAATGGTCAGTGTGTGGGTTGTTGACCAATGGTCAGTGTGTGGGTTGTTGACCAGTGGTCAGTGTGTGGGTTGTTGACCAATGGTCAGTGTATGGGTTGTTGACCAATGGTCAGTGTGTGGCTTGTTGACCAATGGTCAGTGTGTGGCTTGTTGACCAATGGTCAGTGTGTGGGTTGTTGACCAATGGTCAGTGTGTGGGTTGTTGACCAATGGTCAGTGTGTGGCTTGTTGACCAATGGTCAGTGTGTGGCTTGTTGACCAGTGGTCAGTGTGTGGCTTGTTGACCAATGGTCAGTGTGTGGGTTGTTGACCAATGGTCAGTGTGTGGGTTGGGTCAGTAACGGTGAGTTCCCAGTACATGCTAGGAACTGGTCAGGTGGTGAAGGACGGTTGCAGGGTTGAGAGGTTGGTGGTTGCAGGTGGGGCGAGGTGGTCATCCTTCACACATGGCGACCATTGTCCAGATGACAACAAGTGACCCACACATTATATCACTATGGCGCCCCTGGGAACGACAGGACGGCGAGGGAGGCAGCGAGCAGCTCCCCGACTACCTTACCTTGAGGTGCTTCCGGGGCTTAGCGTCCCCGCGGCCCGGTCGTCGACCAGGCCTCCTGGTTGCTACAATCACTGACCTGTAATCGTTCAGTAGTCTGACAGTAGATCCCTTGATGGCTAGTCTCAATAATCTTCAAGTTACAAGTCACCTTCATTAAAACAAACATTTTTATAAACCCTAATAATTTTAAGTTAATTTAACAATAACTGTCCAGTCGGTGTTGACCCAATTAAGAATATAAATAATGACATAATCACACAAGACAATCCTCCAACACGAGCCTCATAACATTGTTGGGTCACTATATAAACTTCAGTTCTGGGGAAGAGTTACAAGACCAAATACTATCACAATACTAACACTCCTGCCTTAGAGAGCGAGAGATCCCACACCTTCTGATGCTTTACTCTCACGTAATGGTAGACCCTTCTACTGGGGTCCTTCCTCCCCTCCTCGATAGTGGACTCGTCCGGTCAGAGCCTGGCTCCGTGATGTGGTCAATGGTAGCTGGACACTGGTCACTGGGGTACTCTTGGTACCGGCCACTGGTCAGTATAGTGACCCTGGTGGCCGGACATTGGTCAGTTTACCGTCCTGCTGGCCGGCCACTGGTCAGTTTACCGTCCTGCTGGCCGGCCACTGGCTAGTGAGAGGTCCTGACCGACCAGTAGCCAGTGTGGTCTCCGGTCAGCTGGTCATTCATTGGTTAGTCCAGAGCATGAGAGTTGCAGTTGGAGGAGAGACCAGGCAGGGGGAAGGGCTGGGACTGCAAGTGGGACAGGAGAATGCAGGTGTGGCGGTCAGGGAAGGAGGAGGGTGGGAATGCTGGCCGGGGTTCGAGTGAGCAAGACTGACCATTCCCAACATCCAGTCCTTGTTGACACGAGAAAATATATTTGGCCAATAATGATATATAAACACTAGGAACTAGTACACAAGCCAATCTGATGTACAGTTTGTATGTATAATTAGTTACTGTATAATCACTAACACCTCGACCTGTGTTATTTTAATATACGGTCGTGTGACGGGCCATACAAATTGCTCTCCCAACTGGTCCACTAACTACCCTTACACTAAACACATTTCTTGAACCATTTATGGCGCGATCTCTTCTTATTAGTGATCGTCGCATCATATTATTGATCAATTTAGTTATCCTCTTGCATGTTCACTTAACTATCATCCTAATCATTGATTTAATCATCTTTTAAGTCATTTATAGACATTTGTTTAGTTACCTACCTAGTCATTATCTAAATCATCATCCTAGTCATCCCTTAATCATCATTTGTAGTTATCCAGTTAATTTCATGTCATGATATCTTGTCTTCTTCGTCATCCTCAAAGTCATACGATGTCAATTATCATTCTAATTATCATCATGCGCGTAATTATCACATAATTTACATACAAAATCAGCATGTGTGTATTGGTGCATACACTTATCAAATTATGCTTGCAAGTAGGGGAAATTAGCCCTTGGGTCGTGTGTGTGTGTGTGTGTGTGTGTGTGTGTGTGTGTGTGTGTGTGTGTGTGTGTGTGTGTGTGTGTGTGTGTGTGTGTGTGTCACACACTGTCCAATGATCAGCCAAATACTGACCAATAGTCAGCCACAGAATTTCCTGCTGAAGATGCAGGGGTGATCGCCCACCAGCAGGCTGACCAGTGGCCGGCCAGTGGACATCAACTGTCCAGTGAATGTCCAAGAATGAACTGACCGGTCGAGTCCACTACCCACGAGGGGGAGTCCGGGAGACACACACAACCAACTGACACACACAACAGAATGAGAGGACACGGATAGTAACTGTAGGTATCGTTGTACCAGATACCCGAACATGTAAAGGTGTCTCCCAAGAGCTAAATTTCCCGAACATCAAATATTCTTAGGTACCAATGAACAAATCGACAAAGGGTCCGTGACGAGGGTTCGAACCTACGTCCGGGAGAATCGCAGACGCTGCCTTAATCGACTGAGCTACGACATGGTAAAAGAATTGCAACCGGGAAATCAACTGGACCTACCACGGTCAAGTGGTAGTTCAAGTTCATTTGATGCATCACGCTATTGTGATTTCTGTGTGTAATTATTAGGTCCCGTTTATATGCAACTAAGAGTATGATTAAGAGAATAATTAGATGCATTACTAATAACTAAGTTGGTTACGAAGAGAACTCAACTAAGCTGGTTAATAAAAATGATAAAATCAATGAATTAGATGACCATTTAGACGTTACTTGCTAGTTAACTAAGCAGATGTCTGTCAATAAAAATAAAATTATATGCATTTATTTGTATTTATTGATTACTAAGGAGATGAGCTAGTCAATGACTAACAGGATATCGTACTTTGATAACTGAAAGGTTCACTAAATGATTTATTAATATGATTAATAAGAGTAAGAAAGAATGTGACGCTATAAACAGTATAAGAAATGTGTTTAGTGAGGGTAGTGAGTTAGTGAGTGAGTTAGAGGTCCAGCTGGCGGAGCAAGGTGTAGGGCTCACAACCATGAACAGATTGGGCAGTAGAAATAGCCTAAACTACTCTATCCCTTTGAAATCTATTTCTTTCCAGTCTCAATAAACCTGAACTTGAATGAACAGATTCGTATGTTAATACAACACGGGCCACGGTGTTGGGAGTGATGTTTGTAGCTATTTGGTCAGTCAAACTGCATTTCAGATGTTTATATGTTGTTGTGGGTGAATATAGCCTTATTGGCCGAATAATATTATTTTTGTCAGGAAGATCTGGACGGTGGATAAGGGAGTTACGTCCACTCGGACCCCGGCCTGCATTCCCACCCTCCTCCTTCCCTGACCGCCACACCTGCATTCTCCTGCCCCACTTGCAGTCCCAGCCCCTCCCCCTGCCTGGTCTCTCCTCCAACTGCAACTCTCATGCTCTGGACTAACCAATGAATGACCAGCTGACCGGAGACCACACTGGCTACTGGTCGGTCGGACCTCTCACTAGCCAGTGGCCGGCCAGCAGGGCACTGAACTGACCAGTGGCCGGCCAGCAGGACACTGAACTGACCAGTGGCCGGCCAGCAGGGTCACTATACTGACCAGTGGCCGGTACCAAGAGTACCCCAGTGACCAGTGTCCAGCTACCATTGACCACATCACGGAGCCAGGCACTGACCAGACGAGTCCACTATCCAGGAGGGGAGGAAGGGCCCCTCGGAGGGCCGAGTTACCAAGAAGTGAGAGTAAAATATCTCAAGGTCTGGGATCTCGCTCTCTAAGACAGGATAATACGAACACTTTTGTTGTGCCATCAATTATGATGCAGCTATTGATGAAGCTCGAATCTAAGAGAGTTTTTTTATATTTAGTACTTATTACTAGTTTGACCCACTCAGAATAAGTGGGTCAAAATGGTAGCTGACCAGCGGGATTAATAAGCCACAAATGAATTTGGTCAATAAGAATGCGTCATAATGCTGAATGCAGGTCAACACATCCTACCAAAGGCTGCAGGCCAGCGAGTTTGATCTCAAGAGGAACAACAGTTGCATGCAGGGTGCAGGTCAGAGGTCGCTGCCTCTCCCACGGTGCTGTCGCTCCCACAGTCCCCGTGGAGAGAGAAGACGAAGGTCACAGGTTGATGCAGCCTGGACAATGGTCGCCATGTGTGAAGGATGCCCACCCCGACCCACCTGCAACCACCAGCCTAACTTGCAACCCTGCAACCCTCGCTGACCATCTGGCCAGTGCTCCGGGCGCTCCCACACTGACCAATGACGAGAGAATACTCCCCTCACCAACTGACCAATGGCAAGTGCTCCTGGCTCTTTCACACTGGCCAATGAGGCGTTTCCGGCCCTGACCAGCTGAAGTATGTCCAGTGGACCCTCTCAGTGACCAGTGGTCAGCCACACTGACCAATGGACAGCAGTTGGAAGGCTCCCACTCATCAGCCAATCACTGATCACAGTACCTGCTGCTGAAGATGCAGTGTGATCGCTCACCACCATTCATGAGTGGCGGTAACGTGGAGAAGCAGCAGCAGCAGCAGCAGCAGCAGCAGCAGCAGCAGACTGACCAGAGGCCGACTGGCTGACCAGTGGACGTCAAAGGACTGACCAGTCGAGTCCACTACCCAGGAGGGGGGAGTCCGGGAGGCACCCGACACACCACATGACCAACTGACACACAGTAGAATGAGAAGACTCGGGGCACTATTGTGAGTAGCGCTGCAACAGATATCCGGAAATAAAGAGTCTGACCCAAGAGCTAATTCTCTCGACGAACAAGCAACATTTGGTATGTGAATGCACAAATATGCACACCGGATTACTTAGTGGATCAACTAACAGGATGATCATGTGCATGATTCGGATGATAATATGAGGTTGACATATCAGTCTTTGAGGACGACTAAGAATATAATCAGGTGGATTACTAGAAGCAAGACTGAAAAGTTTAACTGGATGACTAGTTAGATTAACTAGGGGGAATGTCCAAGTGGATGACTTATAATATAAGAAAGTCTATATATAAGATGATAGTTAAGTAGGCGTGTGAGAGGTTGAGTCAATGAATGTATAATGTGATCACTGGATCACTTAAAGAAGGAGTTTTTTTTCTACCACAGACGCGGCCAGACATTTACAATGCTAACCAGCATATATACATTTTCTTCTGTCCTCCATGGACAGGGTTAGAGATATGTTAAACATATATTTCAAGGGTTTATTGAACACTCAACCACTGAAGGTGATTCGGTGCTTTTAAAATGCTAAGCTAACCTACATACGTAAATACATAGATACACAGATTTACGTATGCCCTACATAAAGTATTAGGAGAGGTAGTGGCAGAGGTCCGACACCACACACATCCTCCTTACAGCCCAACGTGTTAGCACTGATATTATACAGTCATAAAACAAATTATTACAGGTCATATAACTAATTATACAGGTCATTCAAACTGCATTTCAAATGTATTTACATGTTTGTGTCACGTGTATATAGCCTTACTGGCCGAATATTATTGTTTTTGTCCTAGATGTTGGTTAGTAAAATAGTCTCGTCCACTTGGACACTCCAAGCCTGCATTCCCACCCTCCTCCTTCCCACACCTGCATTCTCCTGTCCCACTTGCAGTCCCAGCCCCTCCCCCTGCAACTCTCATGCTCTGGACTAACCAATGAATGACCAGCTGACCGGAGACCACACTGGCTACTGGTCGGTCAGGACCTCTCACTAGCCAGTGGCCGGCCAGCAAGACGGTAAACTGACCAGTGGCCGGCCAGAAGGACGGTAAACTGACCAGTGGCCGGCCACCAGGGTCACTATACTGACCAGTGTCCGGCTATAGTTGACCACAACATGCAATGAGATACTGACCAGACGAGTCCACTATCCAGCAGGGGAGGAAGGACCCCAGCAAACGGAACCTACCAGGAGTGGGAGTAAACCATCATAAATATTTTCAAATATATTTTCTACCAAAGACTTGGTCATACATTTACAAATGTAACCGACCTATATTTTATATATTTTTTTATCTTCCATGGACAGGGTTGAGATCTGTTAAACATCACAAAGTGCAGTTATTAAGTTACTCAAGTTACTGAGCACTCAAAAACAGGTGGCTGAAGTTATTTTACACTGCTAATTACCATAAATTCTTGTATGTGTTACATAGACTAGGTTAGAAATTTGTTCTTCTACATATTGTCACAAGGTCTTTGATATCGGTCCATCAAAGCCAGGATTATACGAGACCTTTTGTCGTACCATCTATTGTAATGCAGCCATTGATGAAGCACCATTAATGGTCAACGTCGAATGAGTGAATGAATAATGGTCAATGACGATGCACTGTGGGTCAATGCATTTCGTAACCATGAAATACTGCAGGTCAGTTAATCAGTTCAAATTGCAGAGTGCAGGTCAGTGGACACAGGTCGCTGCCTCTCCCACGGTGCTGTCGCTCCCACAGTCCCCGTGGAGAGAGAAGACGAAGGTCACAGGTTGATGCAGCCTGGACAATGGTCGCCATGTGTGAAGGATGCCCACCCCGACCCACCTGCAACCACCAGCCTAACTTGCAACCCTGCAACCCTCGCTGACCACCTGACCAGTGCTCCTGGCGCTCCCACACTGACCAATGACGAGATTCAACTGCCCTGACCAGCTGACCAATGGGCAGGTTACTGGACGCCTCATCAGTGACCAGTGGTCAGCCACACACTGACCAAAGGTCAGCTGTTGGAAAGTTCACAGCCCAGCTGATCACTGCTGTCATTACCTGCTGCTGAATGTGTCAGCGTGATCGACCGCATGTTTAACACGTGACACAAACATGTGTTTACATGTTTGCGTCACGTGTATATAGCTTTATTGGCCGAATATTATTGTTTTTGTCCTAGATGTTGGTTAGTAAAATAGTCTCGTCCACTCTGACCCGCGCCTGCATTCCCACCCTCCTCCTTCCCTGACCGCCACACCTGCATTCTCCTGCCCCACTTGCAGTCCCAGCCCCTCCCCCTGCCTGGTCTCTCCTCCAACTGCAACTCTCATGCTCTGGACTAACCAATGAATGACCAGCTGACCGGAGACCACACTGGCTACTGGTCGGTCAGGACCTCTCACTAGCCAGTGGCCGGCCAGCAGGACGGTAAACTGACCAGTGGCCGGCCAGCAGGGTCACTATACTGACCAGTGGCCGGTACCAAGAGTACCCCAGTGACCAGTGTCCAGCTACCATTGACCATTGACACGGAGCCAGGCTCTGACCGGACGAGTCCACTATCCAGGAGGGGAGGAAGGACCCTGGGAGAAGGGAGTTGCCAGGGGAATCAAGATATAACGTCACAAAGTCCGGGACATGACTCAAGCAAGTCATGATTATGTGAGCCCTTGTGTTGAGCCTTCAAGTATTATACCACTATTGATGGAGCATAATTCCAGGAGTGTTATTATTTGTATAACATTCATTACTAGTTTGTTCAACACAGAAGAAGTGGTTTTGGTAACTGATCAGTGGGACTTGTTGTAATGTGAATGTCAGTGAATCAAGTCACTATGAGATTTAGTGTCATTTCGTAAGAGTGCGGGTTAATGCTTATATTTACCATCAACGACTGAAGATCATTGAGCCTAACTAACTAGAGTTGTTGCAGACTGCTGGTCAGCGAGCCTTTTAAAAACAGGACAAAATAACGGTTGCAGGTCAGACAATTAGTTCAACTCGCAGGCTACAGGTTAGTGAACATAGGTCGCTGCCTCTCCCACGGTGCTGTCGTTCTCACAGCCAAATTGCCTGAATAGTTCGAGGGTCATTTGTTGCAGCGTGGACAATGGTCGCCATGTGTGAAGGATGCCCACTCCGGCCCACCTGCAACCACCAGCCTAAATTGCAACCCTGCAACCCTCCCCCGACCTTTGGCAAGTACTAACGAGACTCCTAAATGTTTGTGGTTCAGGAGGTTTTAGCTCTTGAGTCCGCCTCTACATGACCTGGTTTCTCTGAGCATTACTTTGTCACAATTTCCACCTGTGTCTTCTCATTCTATTGTGTGTGGTATTTGGTCACGTGGGGTGTCGGGGACTCTCCCGGACCCCTCCCCTCTTGATTAATGGACTCGTCGACCGGTCAGTCCGCTGGCGTCCACTGGCCGGTGACTGGTCAGTCTGTTGCTGGCTGCAGTAAGCATCACATCTCTATGTTGCCGCTGCTCATGGCTGATGGCGGCCGATCACACTGACACATTCAGCAGCAGGTAATGACAGCAGTGATCAGCTGGGCTGTGAACTTTCCAACAGCTGACCTTTGGTCAGTGTGTGGCTGACCACTGGTCACTGATGAGGCGTCCAGTAACCTGCCCATTGGTCAGCTGGTCAGGGCAGTTGAATCTCGTCATTGGTCAGTGTGGGAGCGCCCGGAGCACTGGCCAGATGGTCAGCGAGGGTTGCAGGGTTGCAAGATAGGCTGGTGGTTGCAGGTGGGCCGGGGTGGGCATCCTTCACACATGGCGACCATTGTCCAGGCTGCATCAACCTGTGACCTTCGTCTTCTCTCTCCACGGGGACTGTGGGAGCGACAGCACCGTGGGAGAGGCAGCGACCTGTGTCCACTGACCTGCAGTCTGCAAATTGCCAACCTGTAAGCACCAGTTTGTCCTGTTTGGCAGAGACTCGCTGACCAGCAGCCTACAACAGCTGGTCACCAGACGTCCCGTCCTGCAGCCGTTGATAATGATACAATGACCCACAATGCAGTATTATGACGCAAAGTGGTGACCAGACTCGCTGGCTTGCACAATGTTCCAAATCCCGCTGGTCAGTTATCAACAACAACTCATTCCGTGTCGACCAAACTATCAATAAATATTGTATAAATAAAACTCCTAGATTCATGATTCATGAAGAGTTCACGAGGGGTTCACAACACGAGGGGTTCACAACACGAGGGGTTCACAACACGAGGGGTTCACAACACGAGGGGTTCACAACACAAGGGGTTCACAACACGAGGGGCTCACAACACGAGGGGTTCACAACACAAGGGGTTCACAACACGAGGGGTTCACAACACGAGGGGTTCACAACACGAGGGGTTCATATAACCTTCTAATGCTTCAACTTTCACTTTTTCGTACCGCCCAACTGTTTGGGTCCTTCCTCCCTCCCCCCTCGTGCATAATGGCTTCGTCTGGTCATTGCTCTACTGAATGCTGTGGTCAATAGTAGCCGGCCACTGGTCAGTGTATTGTCCTGCTGGCCGGCCACTGGCTAGCGAGATGTTCTGACCGATCAATAGCCAGTGTGGTCTCCGGGTCAGCTGGTCATTCATTGGTCAGAGGGGAGGCCCGAGACTCACTCATCGTCCAGTTCTTATTGACAACAAAACATTATTCAATAATGATATAAAGACACTTGGAACAAACACATAAACATGTTAAATGTTGTTTGTATGACTGTATAATTAGTTACAAACATCACTCTTAACACCGTGGGCTGTTAGAAGTGTGTTAGTAACTGGTGTTAGCCACTTATTCTCCTAGTTTCGTCCACTCACTTCTCTTGCAGTAGACAGCATCTTCCAGGGACCAGACAGTATCTTCCAGGGACCAGACAGCATCTTCCAGGGACCAGACAGCATCTTCCAGGGACCAGACAGCATCTTCCAGGGACCAGACAGCATCTTCCAGGGACCAGACAGCATCTTCCAGGGACCACCAGACAGCATCTTCCAGGGACCAGACAGCATCTTCCAGGGACCAGACAGCATCTTCCAGGGACCAGACAGCATCTTCCAGGGACCAGACAACATCTTCCAGGGACCAGAAAGCATCTTCCAGGAACCACTAGACAGCACCTTCCAAAACCTGGACAGCATTGTAAATGTTCACGGATGGTTTCCCAGCTCCTGGACTCCCTGACTGCTTCACAAGCAGGTCCCAGGGTTGACCAGACCACACACTAGAAACTGAAGGGACGACGATGTTTCGGTCCGTCCTGGACCATTCTCAAGTCGATTGTGGTCCCGGGCTATGACCAGAGTGTCTTATTATCTAACGCTTGTTCTTTCTACCGTGAGTTCTTTATGAGTAAATGAGGATAATTGATAGACATGATCCACGCCACCTCCTTCAGGTATCAGTAGAGGGGGGACCACCTCCTTCAGGTATCAGTAGAGGGGGGACCACCTCCTTCAGGTATCAGTAGAGGGGGGACCACCTCCTTCAGGTATCAGTAGAGGGGGGACCACCTCCTTCAGGTATCAGTAGAGGGGGGGACCACCTCCTTCAGGTATCAGTAGAGGGGGGACCACCTCCTTCAGGTATCAGTAGAGGGGGGACCACCTCCTTCAGGTATCAGTAGAGGGGGGACCACCTCCTTCAGGTATCAGTAGAGGGGGGACCACCTCCTTCAGGTATCAGTAGAGGGGGGACCACCTCCTTCAGGTATCAGTAGAGGGGGGACCACCTCCTTCAGGTATCAGTAGAGGGGGGACCACCTCCTTCAGGTATCAGTAGAGGGGGGACCACCTCCTTCAGGTATCAGTAGAGGGGGGACCACCTCCTTCAGGTATCAGTAGAGGGGGGACCACGGCTGCATTTTTCCATGCATTTGCATATGCACTGGCAATGATCCCGATGGAAAAAATCAGTCACAAAAGCAGTACCAAGGCCAGCAATCCTGGTGTGGAGGAACCAGGTAGAGAGATCCAGCCCTGCTCACACGGTCACAGCACCAGGTGTCATTGAACAAATCCACAAGGGCCGTGACGAGGATTCGAACCTGCGCAGTCCGAGAGCATCTCAGACGCTGCAATCACGCAATTGTGATTTCTGTGTGTGTAGTGTACCAGGTGTCATTATTTGCTATGTTGCACACATACATTTTCCATTTGTGCTGGTCGAAAGGTTTTGGACCATTTTTGTTTTGTGCATTCATGTCTCTTCACCGTGGAGTAGGGACTTCAGTTTCTTGTTCCTACTCTATGGTGATTTTTCCATGGAGTAGGAATTAAAGTGTTCCTTTTGTGTTCAATTGTTCCTAGTTCCTACTCCATGGCGAGGAACAACATGGAGTTGTTCTTCCTAATAACGCAATGCTGTTCAACTATAAACTAAAGTTCTTAATGTAGAAACTTTAGTTTCTAGTAGAAGAAGGAACTTGAGAAGAACAGAAGCGAAGAGAATATAAAAGAAATGAGTAGAATATATATATATATATATATATATATATATATATATATATATATATATATATATATATATATATATATATATATATATATATATTATTAAATATGACCGAAAAAGTAAGATTAATAATTCTAACACGAATTTTCTCAATCTTTCGTACATTATGCTTCACTGTTGGAGGTAAATCAAAAATCACTTCTCCAAAATTCATTTTTATTTCTAGTCTGACGCGACACGGGCGCGTTTCGTAAAACTTATTACATTTTCAAAGACTTCACAAATACACAACTGATTAGAACTTGCGTTTCCCTGATTTTATATCTACATTTGAGTGAGGTGGGAAGGGTGATGTGGCATTACATTTGAGTGAGGTGGGAAGGATGATGTGGCATTAACACAAGACAGAACACTAGAGGATATTAATAGGGTATTAAAAGTATCAACACAAGACAGAACAGAAACAAAGGGTATTGAATAGAAGTGTTTGTAGAAAGCCTATTGGTCCATATTTCTTCATGCTTCTATATTGGAGCGGAGTCTTGAGGTGGGTAGAATATAGTTGTGCAATAATTGGCTGTTGATTGCTGGTGTTGACTTCTTGATGTGTAGGAAACAACACAGAAATCATCGATAGATACAGCGATAGCAGGCGGCTTGACGTTTGCGAGGCACTACACATCAAGAAGTCAACACCAGCAATCAACAGCCAATTATTGCACAACTATATTCTACCCACCTCAAGACTCCGCTCCAATATAGAAGCATCAAGAAATATGGACCAATAGGCTTTCTACAAACACTTCTATTCAATACCCTTTGTTTCTGTTCTGTCTTGTGTTGATACTTTTAATACCCTATTAATATCCTCTAGTGTTCTGTCTTGTGTTAATGCCACATCATCCTTCCCACCTCACTCAAATGTAATGCCACATCACCCTTCCCACCTCACTCAAATGTAGATATAAAATCAGGGAAACGCAAGTTCTAATCAGTTGTGTATTTGTGAAGTCTTTGAAAATGTAATAAGTTTTACGAAACGCGCCCGTGTCGCGTCAGACTAGAAATAAAAATGAATTTTGGAGAAGTGATTTTTGATTTACCTCCAACAGTGAAGCATAATGTACGAAAGATTGAGAAAATTCGTGTTAGAATTATTAATCTTACTTTTTCGGTCATATTTAATAATATATGTCTACAGGAAAGACTGCTACCAAAATATATATATATATATATATATATATATATATATATATATATATATATATATATATATATATATATATATATATATAATACAATAGAAGCAGAGTAGAATATAATACAATAGAAACAGAGTAGAATAGAAGTAGAATTCTCTGAAGAATAGAAGGAAGGACTTGACATCCTAGAGTTCTACACATTTTCAACCTAATAAAACTCTCCACTCCACAGTTCAATCTATAATAATTCAATTTCCATTTCCACCCAGGTAACAAAGATAAGAGAAACAGCGCCCAGACTGACCCAGGATTCGAACCCTGAACCCCCTTGCTAGCGAAGCGAATGTTGAACTCATTGAACAACGTGTTCTTCTGCGTTATTGGGTTGCTTTGTTAAATGAGAAATTACGCGTGGTTGAACTTTCGAGGGAGAGAATGCGTTAATAATGTATTGAAGATGCAAGTGTACAAAAATCTAGAGTTGTATATTGAAAATACAATTAGTTTTTTTACAAAACTGTTTTTTGATCGTTTGGCAATGTTGTGATGACGTCATGTGTGATGTCATATAGGTGTGACGTCATATAGATGTGACGTCATGTCAGCGTGTTGCCATATTAAGGGTGAAGATCGTGTTACTTTAATGAGCAATTCATCGTTAACCATTTGGCAATAGGTGACGACGGGTTATAACGCTGACATCATATCAGTGTGATGTAATGACAGTGTGACGTCATGTCAGGTTGACGTCACACGCCAGCCATGTGCCTAGTCACCCTTCCACCACCACCCCCCCCCCCTCCTTCTGGGTGGTGGACTCCCCTCCCCATCTGAGCGATGGACTCGCCCGCCCTCTCTCTCTGGTGAGATATATTGAACAAATCCACAAGGGCCGTGACGAGGATTCGAACCTGCGTCAATATAAATATTGACTTAACTAGGGAACAATACAACACATGGTCAATACAAGAGGAAGAAAGGCGACAAATCAACCGTGTTTTACAATATTGTTCTCACTGGACACGGCTATAGTGACCAGACAGCGATCATAGGCTTCATAAAGTATTTTAAAATCATTTATTCTCTTCATAAAACAAGTATTATTATGTAATAACAGAGTGTTATTACTTATATTTACACTTTCAGCATTTTATGTAACTTTCACTCGCACTTTCTCCTATCAAAATAAATTAAATTTTATACTTATAAATTTTTTGAACATATTAACAATATTTCCGAGATTTTTAATAACTTTGTTCGGACAAAGTTTACAACAATTATGTAGACCAGACCACACACTAGAAATTGAAGGGACGACGACGTTTCGGTCCGTCCTGGACCATTCTCAAGTCGATTTCGGTCCAGGACGGACCGAAACGTCGTCGTCCCTTCAATTTCTAGTGTGTGGTCTGGTCAACATACTTCAGCCACGTTATTGTGACTCATCGCCTGCAACAATTATGTAACTTTCTGGTCATTGAACAAATGAGAACAATGAACAAGTGTGTTTCTGGTCATTATCTCGTTAAAAGGTGAATCAATATAAATAATTTTGGTTATATCCTAATACACATGATATACATTTTTATACAATGTTTATACAGCGTGAACAAATCCACAAGGGCCGTGACGAGGAATTCGAACCTATGTCACATATTAATGCAGCGTCTGGGATGCTCTCAGACGTAGGTTCGAATCCTCGTCACGGCCCTTGTGGATTTGTTCATTTGATGCATCAGGCTATTGTGATTTCTGTGGGTAATGAGAGCTCTCCCTTCACCACAGCTCACGGTAAGCCTTGCTCTACGAGGTTTTCTCCCTAGAACACGATCCGCCAGTCGATTAACAACCCAATTACTGCTGGGTGAACAGAAGCGTTACAGCTAAGATTTGGCGCCTAGGCAATGCTTCCTGGCCAGGATACGAACCCAGGCCAGAATGTTTGCTAAGCGCAGGGGGAAGTTTTACCACTGCGCCACCGGTAATCGTCGTCAAAGATCATCACAATCTCTTATGTTCTCATATTTTAAGTTAGTCGGGAATTCTAATACATGAATAAATTGTGTGTGTATGTATAATACGTGAATAAACTAGGTAATATGGCTTAGAGGCGGACAAATGTCGGTCTGTCCTGGTAAGTGAGAGTGGGCTGAGAAACATCAGCTCTCATCTGGGCTCTCATCTGAGCTCTCACCCATACATCATGCCACCTGTAACCCCATAACCCCACACCCCATACACACACACGCCATACAACCTCTCTCTCCCACACATCATAAACAGCTCCGTGTCCCGCCCACATGCCTGCGACCGTTACTCCTTGAATTCAAATTCAAATTCAAATTCAAATTCCTAACCACCAGCGGATCCAACAACAAGTTGTTTAGCACCAGGCCAACCTGTTGCGGGAACTGGTGTCGCCTCTCAACACCACTAGTTGAGAGGCGGGACCAAAGAGCTGAGGCTCAACCGCCCTTCCCTCCTGCAAGGACAAATATGTGAGTACACCACCCAGAGGGTTACTGACCGGACGAGGCCTATTACCCAGGCGGGGGAGGACGGGGTCCAAGATGAAGAAAGAGAAAGTTTAACAACTCACACAAGGTCTTCAGGCGTCTCCATCTCTCTCTCAGGCGGGAATGTCTTGTATAATGTATTTCTTACGTTTTAATCAGCCTACGTCATATAAACAATATTGTATCAACTGTTGTATTAAAATAGGTCTGCTATAAAGTGATATATTAATACATTTTAAATATCGTGACTGAGAAGGGGGCCGAGGGAATATAGGCAGATTTGATGTAAGATTCTTGGGAATCGTTGCTAGCAAGATTTAAGATTAAGACAAGATTAAGATAAACAAAGATTGAGATCAATCCCCAGTGACTTACAGCCCGCGGCGGCGGACTGACCAGAGGCCGGCCAGTGGACAGTGAAAGAACTGACCGGTCGAGTCCACTACCCAAGGAGGGGGGGAGACTCACCCGACACACACACACACACACACACACACACACACACACACACACACACACACACACACACAGAATGCAACCCCTGCAACAGTTATATACCTTCCGAGTACCTATTTTACTGCTAGGTGAACAGGAACATCAGATGAAAGGAAACGTGCCCAATCGATTCTGTCCCGAGAGCCCTTACTCGAGCGTAGACAGACCCAAAACAAAAGATAATAGAATAGATTACCAGGTAGATAATAGAATATATATATATATATATATATATATACATATATATATATATATATATATATATATATATATATATATATATATATATATATATATATATATATATATATATATATATATATATATAGCGAAAATATCTACATCCTTCAAGTTCAAGTACGTTTATTGAGACAATAAAAATACATCTTGTAGGGATAGAATAGCTTAGGCTATTTCTATCCTCCACCTCCTAGTCCGGGTGACGACTGACCTCCGTTTTCTATCATGACCTCCAGTGAGGGAGCATGGGATGCGGACGAATCCATTTTGTCCAACAGGGGAGTAAGGATGCCGTCTTTATTAGATTGGAAAGCGTAATAAAGTTTCTGAAGAAAGAAATTACCCAACCATTCTTACGCTAAAAACAATTTGTTTTCTGATATATCTGTCTCATTTCCGTGTGTCTCTCACCTCGTTCAGTTGTTCTTTGAGCATTCCTGCTTTATCAGGTGTCCTAGAATAGAATGACTTGATCATTCATCCCCTTATTCCAGCTGTTATTCTATAAAAGCCTTACGGGCTCACCATAGCCCGTGCTACATGGACACCTCGTTCTGAGTAGCTAAATCTGAAACGACATCATATAAAAGCCGTCCCTTCCTTATTCTAGTGAGGTCCAGTTTCCATAAGTAACTATTAGTAACTCAGCGTCATCAGCTCAAGGACGATCTTAGTTGCATTCCTGGGGTCAGATTCACGAAACAGTTACGCAAGCACTTACGAACCTGTCCATCTTTCCTCAATCTTTGACGGCTTTGGTTACATTTATTAAACAGTTAATGAGCTCTGAAGACTTCCCATTCAACTGTTGTTATTGTTATAAACAGCCTCCTGGTGCTTAGGAGCCCCTTAACTGTTTAATAATTGTAAACAAAGCCGCCAAAGATTGAGAAAAGATGAACAGGTTCGTAAGTGTTTGCGTAACTGCTTTCGTGAATCTGGCCCCTGGTTCCAGCAGCAGCTCCTATACTGCCCTTGTACACTAGGCTCCGTTCTCTTTGGTCGCCCCTTCCGTGCCCTAGTACTATCACTATCACAGGATACTTGCACCCTAGTACCCTCACTATCACATGATAATGGGCCCTAGTACTATCATTATCATATGATACTTGCACCCTAGTACCCTCACTATCACATGATAATGGGTCCTAGTACTATCACTATCACATGATACTTGCACTCTAGTACCCCTCACTATCATCCCTGTTTGTTATTTATTGATAGCAATAGATAACAAATTCTGCATTAATGTGATCAGCTATTATATATAATTTATTGCATATATAAGAGAGACAGAGGGAGAGAGAGAGAGAGAGAGAGAGAGAGAGAGAGAGAGAGAGAGAGAGAGAGAGAGAGAGAGAGAGAGAGAGAGAGAGAGAGAGAGAGAGAGAGAGAGAGAGACTGAGACTGGATCACTACACCTCTCCCATTGAAGTCTCCGCATCGACTGAAGGACCAACAGTTATATACGGGCTCACCATAGCCCGTGCTACTTGGCAACTTGTTCCAAGTAGCTGAATCTATAACAACAACAGTTATAGGTGGAGACTATAACCGGTTAGACTGTCAGCCGGTTAATAAACCATTTTGAAAGCCCTGGACGAAAAGAGGAGGGGGGGGGGGTTAACTGTTTGAAATACAAGGAGGGTGAACATCCATTTTTGTTCATATTTGATAGCATTGTTATCAATTTCTCTGTTTGAAAGCGTCAAAGGATAACATTCATTGCTCTTAAGAAACAAGATGGCGCCAAGAACCAAAATATTTTTTATATAATTATTTATTTTTTAAACCTAGTGATAAATACTGTTTGTTAATAAGTGGTAATTGTCACTTTTTAACATTAGATGTAAATGTTCCATTACCCTTTACTTCAAGTTAATAATTTACCCATTAAGATCCCATTCACCCTTATCCATCACTCTTAATGTCACGCTACCTCTCTTCTCCTTCTCTTAGGAGTATGTGTACAGAAATTGAAATGATTTAAGGGAGCCGGTCGGCTGAGCGGACAGCACGCTGGACTTGTGATCCTGTGGTCCTGGGTTCCATCCCAGGTGCCGGCGAGAAACAATGGGCAGAGTTTCTTTCACCCTATGCCCCTATTACCTAGCAGTAAAATAGGTACCTGGGTGTTAGTCAGCTGTTACGGGCTGCTTCCTGGGGGTGTGGAGGCCTGGTCGAGGACCGGGCCGCGGGGACACTAAACGCCCCGAAATCCTCTCAAGATAACCTCAAGATGCTTCAATAACATCAGCAAGATCTTAGTGTCTCAAGGAGCAGATGCAGCATCCCACGACATGCAGGTGATATATCTCTCTATCTCCCTCATTGTGTCTCCTTGGTTATCTTGAGGTTATCTTGAGATGATTTCGAGGCTTTTTTAGTGTCCCCGTGGCCCGGTCCTCGACCAGGCCTCCACCCCCAGGAAGCAAGCAGCTCGTGACAGCTGACTAACACCCAGGTACCTATTTTACTGCTAGGTAACAGGGGCATAGGGTGAAAGAAACTCGGCCCATTGTTTCTCGCCGGCGCCTGGGATCGAACCCAGGACCAGAGGATCACAAGTCCAGCGTGCTGTCCGCTCGGCCGACCGGCTCATTGTCCGACCTCATTGTGCCTCCATCATGTTCATCATGGCCAACAGCCCAACTTACACACGTGAAAGTGACGATGACATGACTTGATATGGGCTATGACTTTCATCTTGAAATATGAAAGTGACTTGATCATTTTCACTAACAAATGTGTGGGTTGGGCAAACAGAGTTTTTTTGATCAATCACGTTATTGTGACTTTAGTTAGTCTTGCGGGTTTGATATACATCCAAACTGCAGTATATCCATCGTCCAATGCTTCTAGCGAAGGTGAAGGGGGCCGCAAGATGGGTGAAGATTGGGCCAAATTGCTTGAGATTCCACGGGGATTAATGATCCCAATGTATGCCGAACAAGCCAACTCTCCGCAAACTATCCAACTACTTGGATAGTCCGATAGTGGACAAGTTTGCCTCGATAATGACTGTAAATGTCTACTCGACGAGTCCGTCTCTGTCGCCCTGGCATCTTGAGGCGAGAGACTTTGTAACGGCGATTACAAAAAAAATCCTCCTGTAAGCATACACAGGAGCGAGAGAGAGCACACCCGTCACAGTTGAGGCTCAGGGAGATACTGAAGCAGTGTTGAGCTTTCTAGGTCAACTCACCGGGCGAGACCATTTCACGAGCTGGGGGAGGACGCGTGTGACCACTCACTGTCTATAGAATAAAACAAATGAAATCTGATGGTGATTTGTAAACAATGTGTTTATACAAGTTTTAAAGGCAGGTGTTAGTTACCAAATCATATACAGGACGTGTTAGTTGTATTATCTGAGAATTAAGCCCAGGTGCACGATCATTCCCCCCCTATCCCCAACATGTAATGGACTCGCAGGTGGGAGGGGGGTCGTGTTAGACCAGTGTTAGTGTTAGACCAGACAGCGTAGGGCTCGGTCGCATGGCTTTTGAGGAAGATACGTGGAGGTGCTTGGCGATAGAAGAATGAGGAGGAGAGAGAATAAATATGTGAGCAGGAGAGGGAGAAAGGGTGGAAAGATGGAGATGCTTAAAGAGCGCACGCACACACACACATACACACACACACATACACACACATACACATACACACACACATACACACACATACACACACATACACACACACACACACACACACACACACACACACACACACACACACACACACACACACACACACAGGGGGCCTCGAGGGGGCCTCGTAGCCTGGTGGATAGCGCGCAGGACTCGTAATTCTGTGGCGCGGGTTCGATTCCCGCACGAGGCAGAAACAAATGGGCAAAGTTTCTTTCACCCTAAGTGCCCCTGTTACCTAGCAGTAAATAGGCACCTGGGAGTTAGTCAGCTGTCACGGGCTGCTTCCTGGGGTGTGTGTGTGTGGTGTGGGAAAAAAAAAGTAGTTAGTAAACAGTTGATTGACAGTTGAGAGGCGGGCCGAAAGAGCAAAGCTCAACCCCGCAAAAACACAACTAGTAAACACAACTAGTAAACACACACACACACACACACACACACACACACACACACACACACACACACACACACACACACACACACGCACTAGGCTAGTATCAAGGCACTCACAGGGTTGAACTACTGACCCTTCCCAGGAGACAACCCTCCCCCCTCCCTCCCAACACAGTTGCCTAACTCCCAGGTACCTATTTACTGCTAGGTGAACAGAGGCATTAGGTGAAAGGAAACGTGCCCAACCACACTTAACCTTCGTGCACTCATATTCATCTTCCATTCATCCATACTTCAATACACTCCCACTTATCCTCCATACACACTCATCCTAATCTTTCTCATAATAATAATATAATTACCTTTGCTAATAGTGGTAATAGTAGTAGTAGTGGTAGTTGTAGGAGTGGTAGTAGTTGCAGTAGTAATGGTAGTAGTGGTAAGAGTACCATGATAGTAGGTGTATGGAAGAATAGTACTATCTTCTGCCATACACAATATGGGAGCCAAGATAAAGGCAAGGTAGAGGGTCCAACACGAAGACAATGGTGGGGATTGGATACCTTGTGGGACACCCCTGGTGTGTGTAATCCCCCCCCCCACCCCCCTCTTAGCTTACTCCTCCTTATGTCTCTGTCCACCCATGATGCTTCTCTTTGTCTTCACTAATCCAGTGATGATCCGTGATGCTGACCACCTCCTAACATGGGGCACTGAAGCATTTCAAGTTTATGTTTATTGAGATAAGAAATACATCTCAAAGGGATAGAGTAGCTAAGGCTATTTCTATCCCCCTTTCTACTCTGGCTTCCCTTCAAAACGCATAAATCTTTCGCCTTTTCACTGAAGCATCATCTTTGTCTACGTCAGGCAGTGAGAGATAGACTGTGGGTTGAGGGGGCTATGGCTTCCTGCTCGTCTCCTGGCGGCCGAGGAAGAGGTAGGTTGCTCCTTGGCCATTTACAGGAGGAAGGAATGGAGGGGACATGTCCGGGAAGGTGTTCTGAAGGACAGTTGAACGGTAACGCCGCCTCCCGGAGACCTTGGGAAGGGGAAGGAGCGGCGGTAACACAGTGGAATTAAGGCGACCATCTCCCCAGGGAGGGCGACGGACCTTGGCTGGGGGTGCGACCGAAGGACAAGGAGCGGTAGCATTTGGACGCCGTCGGGAAGTGGCAAGTGGGTACCTCTACCTGAAGGACACACGGCTATTAAGGACCTTGACTGGACGGTAGAGCGACGGTCTCGCTTCATGCAGGTCGGCGTTCCATCCCCCAAATCGTCCACCAAGTGGTTGGGCAAAATTCCTTCCTCCCCGTCCATTCCCAAAGCCTTATCCTGACCCCTTCCAAGTGTTATAAAGTCGTAATGGCTTGGCGCTTTCCCCCTAGATAATTACAAGTAATTAAGGACCAGAAGACCTTGGCCACCCCTCCTCCCCCCCCCCCCCCGTTACACTTGTACCACCATAATTGAGGAGAGAACATAACAGGTCTCTGTAGCGCAGTAGTCGCCGTAATTGCATCACAACAACATAAAAACTATCCTAGGTTCAATCTCGCAGCAAGACAGAGACGTTAGGGTATGCTTTCTTTTACCCAATGCCTCTGTTCACCAAGTATTACATAGGTATTCGTTAACTAGGCAACTGCTGTAAGGTTGCATCACATGGAATATTGCCAAGGGGCAACCGCGATAAGCCTAACAGGCTTCCTGTCCCCGACTATGGAAAGCCAGACCAACATTTACATTTTGAACATATATATGAAGAGAGAGAGAGAGAGAGAAAGAGAGAGAGAGACAGAGAGAGAGAGACAGAGAGAGAGAGACAGAGAGAGAGACAGAGAGAGAGACAGAGAGAGAGAGACAGAGAGAGAGACAGAGAGAGACAGAGAGAGAGAGACAGAGAGAGAGAGAGAGAGAGAGACAGAGAGAGAGAGAGAGAGAGAGAGAGAGAGAGAGAGAGAGAGAGAGAGAGAGAGAGAGAGAGAGAGAGAGAGAGAGAGACAGAGAGAGAGAGAGACACAGAGAGAGAGAGAGACAGAGAGAGAGAGAGACAGAGAGAGAGAGAGAGAGAGAGAGAGAGAGAGAGAGAGAGAGAGAGAGAGAGAGAGAGAGAGAGAGAGAGAGAGAGAGAGAGAGAGAGAGAGAGAGAGAGAGAGAGACAGAGAGAGAGAGAGAGAGAGACAGAGAGAGAGAGAGACAGAGAGACAGAGAGAGAGAGACAGAGAGAGAGAGACAGAGAGAGACAGAGAGAGAGAGAGAGAGACAGAGAGAGAGAGACAGAGAGACAGAGAGAGAGAGAGACAGAGAGACAGAGAGAGAGAGAGAGACAGAGAGAGAGAGACAGAGAGACAGAGAGAGAGAGAGAGACAGAGAGAGAGAGACAGAGAGACAGAGAGAGAGAGAGACAGAGAGAGAGAGACAGAGAGAGGGGGGGGGGGGATCTTAAAATCTCACACCCCCACAGATCCAAGAACTATTGATATTATATTGCTAGTAACAACTCTTTCAAACCTTAAGCGTGTTCAAGCTATTTCGGTAAAATAACATTTAAAATATCTCAGTCTCTTCTGCAAGGAACAATCATCAAAGAAAACTAATAAAGGAAAACTTCAAAGAAAACGGTAAATTCTCTGCACTAACTACGTTAATAAGACAAGGAAACGGTTTCTCTTTTGTTCCACTTTTCTTCTCAGTCTGGGGTTAACCAGAGCCATGAACTACTTTCATTTAGCGTGATGTTACAATTCCATGTAGTGTATGAACTGCTGGCACACTTTCACTCCTCCCGTGGCCCTCCTGAAAGTCAGGGAGGGGTCGCTAAGACCTCATATCTAGAGGATCTGGAGCAGCCATGGCACCCCCAGCTCCAGATTTTCCGGAAGATGTGCTTAACACAGCCCAGGCTGATCCAGATTTCACGAGGCAACCTTGGCAAGAAAATTCCATGACATACTCCAGGGGCCAGATTCACGAAAGCACTTACGAACCTGTACATCTTTTCTCAATCTTTCGCGGCTTTGTTTACAATTATTAAACAGTTAATGAGCTCCGAAGCACCAGGAGGCTGTTTATATCAATAACAACAGTTGAATGGCAAGTTTTCATGCTTGTAAACTGTTTAATAAATGCCGTCAAATATTGAGGAAAGATGTACACGTTCGTCAGTGCTTGCGTAAGTGCTTTCGTGAATCTGGCCCAGTCTACATTACCACGCTACAATTTAATACATCATGTCATAGTGATATTCTGAAAAGATTGCAAGCTCAAGTCGGCTCGTTGTGCTTATAAAAAATTGTTTACATTAGAATTATCCTAGATATTACTTTAGATATTGGTATTATGGATTAAAAATATCAATACAATTTTATTTTATAGTTATTATTAATGATGAAGAACGCAATAATTGAAAATGTTTATAGAAGCCCCAAGAAGTGAAGAGACTTTTTAAAATAATGTTGTAATAAAATCTTAAACAGATAAAGCATTTTCTTTATATATTATTAACATTATTATTATTATTATTATTGGAGAAGTCGAAGGAAAGTCCGCTTTCTTTTGACTTCTCCAAGTGACACTAGTTTCTCTTCCACTCTCTTGAAGTCGGCCTGACTTTATGTCGATTGGAATAGTCTCTCCTTAATCAACATATACTTTCTCCTGCCTTTCTCATTCACGTCCTAGGCTTTCCAAGCGGGTTGTAGCCTCTTCTTGAGATTTTCATTTGAAAAAAATAGATTCATTTTGGCTTTCTCCCCTCTCTTTGTTTACCATTTTCTACGTGCTATATTTACTGTTATTTGTCTAAATTCATATTTATCGTCTAGTTGTATCTCTTCTCTGCATTCCTACGATTCAGTGGAGATATTGGGGAAACTTAAGACAATTAGGAAATTGTGGATAGGCGACAAGATTAGGAGTGTGGAGGGACTATGAGTGTTACTCACCTAATTGTGCTTGCGGGGGTTGAGCTCTGACTCTTTGGTCCCGCCTCATGTGGGGAAGACTGTGCGTGGGGAGAGAATATGAGAGTGGGGGAGGCTATGAGAGTGGAGGAGACCACCGAAGTGTGTGAGGAGACTATGATAGAGTAGGAGGGTGTGGATGGCTTCCATATAGGCCTGAAAGAAGCTAAAGAATAGGCGAGGGATGACATGCACGGAAATCATGAGAAAATTGACCAAAAAATAAGGAAAATAAGAAAGAAAAACTCAATAATCCTGTTTCACAGACCACAAGGATCACGACTCCACAATGTTTTCCCGCGCGCGAAAAGTCGACAAAACAATATTTTCACTCGCGCGCGACGTGCCAAAAAATTGGAAAGTAAGGGGGGTTTGTGTTGTGTACGGATCTCACTCTCTTTTTTCCAGTTGTAAAGTGAAATTATGCGGAAAGAAAGCTGTGAAGGGGCCCTCAAGAAGGAGAGAAGGCTATGGAAACCGAGAGAGCGCTGGCGAGAGTAGCCAGGAGACCAAGAGAGAGGAAGAGAGAGCTTTGGGCCAGTAGCAAGAGGCCAAGAAAGACGAAGAGAGAGCTAGGGGCGGTACAGTTCGGAGAGGTCACCGGTAGGAGAGAAGGAGAGAGAGGAGAAAGAGGTAGAGGGAAAGGGAGACTAGTGAGGATTGCCGAGGTCACTGGTAGTAGAGAGAGCTGGGTCAAGGAGAAATGAAAGCAATACAATAACTGGAAATCTTTCATAATGACCTTCCCGACCAAAGTGACAAGCTAAGCTAGGCTTTCCCTACGTAGGCTAGAGTTTTCTCCGCGCTAGGCTAGAGTTTTTCGCCACGCTAGGCTAGGTTCCCCCCACGCTTGGCTAGGCTTTCCCAATACCTCTGTGTTAATTAGAACGTTAATAATTTCAAGCATCAAAGAAAGTTGATCATCGCAGCTTGATCCAGATGAATAACTGTATAATGAATTGTGAAGATATGTTGAAGCTGAACCAACGACCTGAAAGCTGTTATTATAATTATTATTATTTATTTCATACGTGTTATTATTAAGGCATTTGTTTTCGAATTACCATGGCTATTACCATTATTTTTATGACATTACTGTTTGCTTCGTAATTGTTATTAGTTGGGTATTGCTATTATTACTGCTAATAGTTACTGTTATTACTCGTATTATGTCTATTGTTATTACTCTCATTATGTCTATTATTACTCTTATTACGGCTATCATTATTTCAAGCTATTATGGCTATTAAAAGCCATATAGAGCGTCTACCTCACACGCGTTGGTTCCGTGGTTCGAGTCTCCTTACAGCCCAGATCAATGAAAAATTATGGCTATTATTATTTTCGTTATGGCTATTGTCATTATTAAATTTAATAACAATTTTCATTATTTTAATATTTTTTGCGTCGATCAGGCGATATTTACTGAAAGTTTGAGTGAAACAAGGAAACTTTAGTCCTCAGCATAGTGCTATAAGTAGACTGTATACTCACTGTATACTCACCGAGATGCAGGGTATAGTGGTTATCTTGAGGTTATCTTGAGATGATTTCGGGGCTTTTTAGTGTCCCCGCGGCCCGGTCCTCGACCAGGCCTCCACCCCTAGGAAGTAGCCCGTGACAGCTGACTAACACCCAGGTACCTATTTTACTGCTAGGTAACAGGGGCATAGGGTGAAAGAAACTCTGCCCATTGTTTCTCGCCGGCGCCTGGGATCGAACCCAGGACCACAAGTCCAGCGTGCTGTCCGCTCGGCCGACCGGCTCCCAATATATATCCCAATATAAGTGGTATATACACTTCTTGGTGCAAATTTAATCATCCATATAAATCGATATTAATCTTTCTGTATAACAGTTTTGTTTTAATATTTATCATATTTCGACAAGCTCTCTTGCAAAACAGACGACATCAATTTGTTTTTGTTTTCAATTACCAAAGTCCTACCAAATCTCAAAAGGGCATTGAACCCAAGCGTTAAGGGTAGACTCAAGTATCCTCCATGTAAGAAAACGGAGCGCGGGGTGATGCTCTCTCTCTGAAGAAACTCGTCTCATACTTTCCCTTTCTATACCCTTGTCTCGGGGAAGCTTTCACCTTCTTCATCCTTGAGTTCAACCACTCTTCCTTTTCTTTATCCTTGACTTTCAATGCCACTTTCCCTCTTGGCTGGCTAACTTTCACTCTCAGACGTCCAAGGGAGTCGGGAGGGAGATTTGAATTATATTTTCCGACCAATGACCTTCACATGCTGGAAGATTCCAGAAGACACATGCTTCATATACCGGAAACCTAATTAACAATAAAATTGCATTAGGCATTTTAATTTCGTAACCACTGCGGACACCGAATGAAATGTTTATAATTCCATTCCTTTAAGGAGAATAATTTATTTAACGGTATCTGATATTAAGCATTGGCGAGACGGGACTGGAAGGAATGGACTCGCCCGGCGAAAGGGGAGGGCCGTTAGGAGACTGGGTCCACGTGCCTTGGAGCCTTAGCCTTCAGTTACCGAGGAATGGGGGAGAGTGGAGGACGCGTCGCGTCCCGTTGCTAAATAGCTTGTTTTGCTAGTTGGGTAATTCCAGTCCCACCGTTTGTATCGGTACTTCCGTATTGGGCTCCGCTATTTAGGCAGTTAACATTACTAATAATTTTGTACATACAGTTTTGTTGTTGTTATTGGGGGGGGGGTGTCTGAGAATTCTGTATAACAAATTATGGATGGAAAAGAAATTTATATAAAATGTTAAAACGCGGTTATTGAACCAACATACACTCTTATGTTGGTACTTATAGGCCTTATATATATATGTTGTATATATATTGTATATATAGATATACAACTTCAGACAAGTCGTTTCCTGATAATTTAACTAACATTTGAGTAGGCCTACCTTGCTTTCATTGCACATTTACTGATGGCATGGGGTAATTTTACCGATAAAGATCTGATAAAACGCCAGAATTGATAAATATTATAAGTTTGTTGCTAAAACTTCATTAATAATAATATGATGGTTGAATATCATAGGCGTCTGAAATTGGCTCATTCTGTGATAATCTGCCCCGTGTTCTTAGCTAATTCGGAAAAGTTTGGGATTATTGAATATTATTGCATTTTGAACCTTCCCCATAAATTTGTAAATATAATTGCAACTTTGATTTTTTTTTTTGGGGGGGGGGGACTGTCTATTTCAGCGGTCAAGTCTATTTTGTGTTGCGAGCTGACAGTCAGTCTGGTAGACATTCTAATTACATTCTGATAGCCATTATGACATTCTGATAAGCAGTCTAACATGCATTGTTATACATTCTGATAGATATTCTAATAGACATTCTGATAGATATTCTAATAGACATTCTGATAGATATTCTAATAGACATTCTGATAGATATTCTAATAGACATTCTGATAGATATTCTAATAGACATTCTGATAGATATTCTAATAGACATTCTGATAGATATTCTAATAGACATTCTGATAGATATTCTAATAGACATTCTGATAGATATTCTAATAGACATTCTGATAGATATTCTAATAGACATTCTGATGGATATTGCTAACTTGTTTTCACCTAACTCTTCTCGTCAAACATACACTGACAGTATTCCCAGATATACACACGTACAGTATATGAAGGATATACAACCAGGGACGGAGAGCTAGAGCACACTCTGGGAATCTTTTTTGTGTACTACTAAATTTTCCATTCCGTAAACAAATGTAGCTGTTTTGCCTAAACCAGAAACGTAACACATTCAACTGTTTTACTTAACCAGATTGGTAAAAAAAAAAACATGCAACGGTTTAGCATAGTCATACACGTAAAAAAAAAATCAACCGTTTTCTCTAACCAGAAACGAGCCAGCTCCAAGCAGTCCATCTTATTTATTTATTTATATATATACAAGAAGGCACATATTGGGATTGTGAGGATACATAGCATAGTAATTACATTCTTGTAAAGCCACTAGTACGCGCAGCGTTTCCGGCAGGTCCTTAATCTAAGAAAATTTCAAGTAGATCCCCTGGATATCTAGCCTATCCAGACCGACGCATGAAAAAACGTTAATTTTAAGATGCTTTATGTTTTACAAATACGTCGAATTTTTAACGGAATGGTTTGATTCCGTTAACAATACGAAGTGTAGGTGAGAAGGCCGGCTGAAGCCAGTAGACTAGTCCATTGTGGCGCGCGGGGGAGGACGGGCGAGTCCACTGTGCAGCAGTTGATGTTCAAAAGGTTTAGGGAATTTAAATAAATGTAAATAAATAATTAAAAACTATCCAGTTTTGAATAATAATGTTAATTACATTATAATTTATAAATAGAGACGAGGAATAATCCAGGCAGTACAGTCGGGTTCGTACAATCTCAAGGCTCCACATACGCATGTTCTCACCTAGTTGCACTTGCGGGGGTTGAGCTCTGGCTCTTTGGTCCCGCCTCTCAACCGTCAATCAACTGGTGTACAGGTTCCTGAGCCTACTGGGCTCTATCATATCTACACTTGAAACTGTGTATGGAGTCAGCCTCCACCACATCACTGCCTAATGCATTCCACCTGTTAACTACTCTGATACACACACACCTAGTGTGTACTCACGCCCACACCTAATGTGTGTGTGTGCGTGTGCGTGTGCGTGTGTGTGTGTGTGTGTGTGTGTGTGTGTGTGTGTGTGTGTGTGTGTGTGTGTGTGTGTGTGTGCTCACCTAGTTGTGTTTGCGGGGGTTGAGCTCTGGCTCTTTGGTCCCCCCTCTCAACCGTCAATCAACAGGTTCCTGTTGATTGCGTGTCACTCAATAAGTCAGGGTAAGCCCAGTTAACGGTAGAGTAACCACACGAAGATAATGGGGTGAGAATAGCTTGAGCTACCTCATCCCTTTGTGTGTATTTTACCTCAATAAACTTATTTCAATTCAATTTTCAATTTCAATTCACACGAAGAGCCTCGATCACCCATAGGTAAGAGGGACCACTGGGAAAGCCTCACCCTTGGGTAGCAGGGACCTCACTAGACAAACACGACCAGACCTGAGAATATACCACAAAGTACCAGACCAAGTTCAACAGACCTACAAAAACACAAAACCAGTCTCGCATAGAAAACAAAAATAATGACCGTAGCTACAGCAATGAATTTGATCAAAGACATTTCACGGAACCAAAAACAAAGAACACAAAAAATCACAACATTAATTTCATCAGGGAGAAGTATGTCGTTTGCTGTAGTTGTTAAATGTGACTTACTTCAAGTAGAGCGGTAGTGGTGAGTGTATGAACACTGGGGGTCCCCGCCCCCGGCACCCGGCCCGCACACCCACCGTGTCAACAAAGCCGGTGTGTTCGTCAATCGAATCCAGATTTCAGTTAGCGTTCGTTCGCCTTTCCTAGGATTTTTGTTTTGAGTAATATCGGTACAAAAATTATCACTTTGATTAGGTTAAATAAATAAATAAATAAATAAATAAATAAATAAATAAATAAATAAATAAATAAATAAATAAATAAATAAATATATTATATTATTTTTTGTTATGAATAAATAAACGTTTTTTATATTATTATTTTTTTGTGTGACTGAAGTAAATAAAATCTCCTCCTACTCTTTATTAGTGTTTCCTCTATTCTCTGCTCTGTTCCACCCTCTTTCTCCTCCCTGTACCTCTTTTATTCTCCGCCCTCTCCTGAGTCCGCCTACCAGCTGTCAACTGTCTAATACAGTCACCCTTGACCGTCCAGGTTTACCGTCACACGTGCCTGCAGGTGTGTGTGTGTGTGTGTATACATGTGACCTCTCAACCTCTGCATGTATACTTTTGTCCTGAACATAGCCTAGGAATAAAGTAAAATCTGTAAGTATACACCGATAGGCGGAGTATAGTTTTGAGTATACATATATCCTGTGCGTATGGTGACGCCAAGAGCTTACAAGAACGCTCCCTTATATATAAGGGAGCGTTCTGAGAGCCGCAGCTGGCCGGCCGGGCAAGACCATTGCCCCTCACGGGGGAGTCCCTGCATCTAACACAACCATTGTTCACACAGCCTGAATAGACCGATATACCTGTCACTAACTGCTATAAAACGTAATAATATAATACGATATGAAGCTTGAAGTATTTAATACGAGTTAAACCAAAGAATGAGTCAATGGAGAATATAAAATGGAGAGAGTCTGGAAGGTAGCCTAGGCGACCCTGGGCCGATAATATCCCCCATGGTCACTGTGTCTTAGGAAGCTCCTGAGGGTCCTAGGAAGCTCCTGAGGGTCCTAGGAAGCGCCTGAGGGTCCTAGGAAGCGCCTGAGGGTCCTAGGAAGCGCCCGGGGGTCCTAGGAAGGTCCTGGGGGTCCTAGGAAGCGCCTGGGGGTCCTAGGAAGCTCCTGAGGGTCCTAGGAAGGTCCTGGGGGTCCTAGGAA
Organism: Procambarus clarkii; assembly: GCF_040958095.1. Lineage (NCBI taxonomy): Eukaryota > Metazoa > Arthropoda > Malacostraca > Decapoda > Cambaridae > Procambarus > Procambarus clarkii. Next base: position 910,847 of record NC_091164.1, on the reverse strand, counting down.
GCGCCTGAGGGTCCTAGGAAGGTCCTGGGGGTCCTAGGAAGCGCCTGGGGGTCCTAGGAAGCGCCTGAGGGTCCTAGGAAGGTCCTGGGGGTCCTAGGAAGCGCCTGAGGGTCCTAGGAAGCGCCTGAAGGTCCTAGGAAGCGCCTGGGGGTCCTAGCTCCCTCCTGGTGTCCTGACATTGTCTACTACACCAACTATACAGTACTTATCATTGCTATTTGTTAAAATTATATTCATTCTGGTTTCAAAACTCGCTTCAGGACAGGCGGGAAACATTGGCGTTGTCGGAGAGGAGGAGTAGTTGAGCAGTTTTTCTCACAGGATGCGACGGTTGTGCACATGGCTCAGGGTCGGGCCTGGCTGTCCTTCCTAGAGCATCCTGCAGCCAGCATCCTGCCTCTCTCGTTATCACACGCACACACGCGCGCGCGCACACACATGTGTGTGTGTGTGCCACCAGGCGCTTGGTGGCTGAGTGGACAGTACGCTGGATACGTAGTCATGTGGACCGGGGTTCGATTTCTGGCCACCAGCGGGAACAGATGGGCTGAGTTTTTTCACTCTGATATCCCTGTTCACCTAGCAGTAAATAGGTACCTGGGAGTTAGACAGCTGCTACGGGCTGCTTCCTGGGGATTGTATTAACCTAGTTGTGCTTGCGGGGGTTGAGCTCTGGCTCTTTCGGTCTGCCTCTCAACTGTCAATCAATTTTTTTATTTTTCACACACAAGCAGCCCGTACCAGCTATCTAACTACCAGGTACCTATTTACTGCTAGGTGAACAGGAGCATCAGGGTGAAATAAACTCTGCCCATTTTTTTCCGCCATCGCCAGGGATCGATCCCCGGGCCATAAGATTACGAGTCCCAAGTGCTGTCGACCCAGCCATCAGACCCTTCAAGCCAGGCCCATTGTGTGTGTATGTAAGAAACATATATGTAGTAGACATAATAGAGGAAAAATCAATTGGTTAGAAAGGCGGGGTCCAAGAGCTAATAGCTCGATTCTGCAGATACAAGTAATAAATGCAAATAGTAAATACATGTTATTATTTGTGGCACCAAGTCCCAATCTCTTTTATTATCCCAATCTTTACCTAATATGAACAAATCCACAAGGGCCGTGACAAGAAATGAACAAAAATGAACAAGGGTTGTTCATTTTGATGCATCACGCTATTGTGATTTCTCGGTGTTTACCTTACATCTCACTGTTTATTCAAGTTTCCCCAATTCCTTAGTTTACTTCCTTCTAATTTACCGTCGTACTAGTTCTATGGTCACCCCGAACATGCAAAAACGGAAACAAATTCTAATCACATTAATTATATCATAGTTTCCCATAAAATTCCGGCCGCATTTTCTGTGTATCAGCTGGTGACGTCACCAACTGTCTGTTCCGCTTCCTGGTTCACCGTCCGTCTGAACCTTTACCAACCAACAGATGGCGTCCACCTCATATCTACGCTACCAAACCTCTAAAAAACTGCGCTCTTATAGCCAAAACTCCGCCAATATTTAACGAGCGAACAGCTAGATAACAGCTTGCTATCACAAGGAGCGGAAGATAGAGAAGGATAAGGATAGGCTGCCTGTCCCAGCCCTCAGGAGCTGAAGGTCGCCAGCTGCTGGGACTGTCCCAGCAAGGACCCACATCAGGCGATGTGTGAGGGACCCTCATGCCTCTGCCTCGTCCCTGGAGCTGCTCTCAGAGGCACGCGTGGCCTTGTGGCACACTATCTAGCCTTCAGCCATCCCTCTACTATATATGTTCCACATATATATATATCTGTATATATATAGGACCCCCCTGGCCCAGAGCTGCGACCATGCATAAGTCGCCCTCTGGCATGAGGCTATAATATCGCATTATATCAATATTTTGGTTCGTATTGGACTCAGATAAGGCAATTATAATTAAATCTTATATATTTTCACATGTTTATGTAAATCGCATGAAACTAAGGTATGTAGAATAGCTGGTTAATACATATGTATATCTAAAAATGTGTAGATATTTAGAGTGAGGGTTGTATAAGAAGTTTGTGAGTAGAACTTCTGGAAGTTACAATGGACTCGTCCAAGCCTTCCAATACTCAGGGCCGTGTCTGTGTACACGTGTGTACGTGTGTGTGGGGTGTATGTGTGTGTGCGTGTATTAGTGTGTGTGTCTGTACGTGTATTAGAGTGTGTGTGTGTGAACTGTGTTTACGTGTGGTATCTAGGGTGTTGTACAATATTTTGTGTTAGGCTTTTCAGTACAGGAATCTTTGAAGGATTCTTGTGGTTAAAACTCTTTATCTGGTCTTGGAGTAATGTTTCAAGATTATTATAATCAAATTGTAAATGCATTATTAATTTACCAAATAAGACAGATGTTTATATTAAGATCCATTTATATAAATGGTTATCTTAATGCGGATATTATCGCATTTACTATTCAGTATTAAGAAAATATTTATAAATAAAGTTATAGAAGAATGCCCTTTAGAATGTTTTTTCCCATTTTCTGTAGAGGTATTTGTGACGTCATGACTAGGAAGCGTTGGGATAGGTTGTTCACCCGCCAAGGTCGTTACCAACGACTTGGGTTGTTGTTCTCCGCTCTCACTGTCTACTTGTACGTTACTTTCAGTCTCCTGTTGGTCTGGGTAATGACTGGGTGGGTGACCAAGCGGGCAAAGGGCTAATGTCACCGCTATACACACACGTGTGTGATGAGGAGGCTGTCAACCTTGGAGCTCTCTCTCTCTCTCTCTCTCTCTCTCTCTCTCTCTCTCTCTCTCTCTCTCTCTCTCTCTCTCTCTCTCTCTCTCTCTCTCTCTCTCTCTCTCTCTCTCTCTCTCTCTCTCTCATACAAGTTGGAGGCGGTCGAGGGTCATTGATATCGGCCGCTCACTGCCTGTGAGTGGTTGAAAACAAGGTCAAAGGTCAGAGAGAGAGAGAGAGAGAGAGAGAGACAGAGACAGAGACAGAGACAGAGACAGAGACAGAGACAGACAGAGACAGAGACAGAGACAGACAGAGACAGAGACAGAGACAGAGACAGAGAGCGGAGATAATAAACATCTACCTGAATTTAATGTAGATAGATTACATGCTGTGTTTCTTAGTGATCTCTCAATATAAACATTATTTTAAATACGTAAAACAATAAGAATGACATATTAATAGATAGACGAACGTTGAAGACAAAATTTGGAAAACCTTTTGACAAATAATACAGTTTTTAGTAAATGACTGGAAGCAATGCTTGACATAATTAAATAGTCCTTCAAACTACTTCACAAACGGGACCTAAAACCTTCAGTGTTTCAAAGATGTTCCATTCCTGCGTCGGCTCCAGTCCGAGACGACTCTCCCGTTTTCTGTGGCACGTTAGGGGGGGGGAGACGATAGCTTTCGAGAGGATAAAGATAGCCTAAGCTACTCTCTCCCTTTGAGATGTATTTCATTGTCTCAGTAAACGTAATTGAACTTGATAGCGTGCGACCTTATATCAGCTTTCTCGAACTTGAGTGGTACCTCTGGCTGGCTCTCTCCCTCAAGCGGCCCGCTTTCTCAATCCAGTGTTTATCATGTGAAAGACAGGTTGAGAGCATTCCTAGTAGGAAAAGTAGAGCAGCTTCGGCGAAATTTCAGGATTTTCGAGCTCAGCTAGTGGTATTTGTGGGGGGTGAGTCACGGCTCTTGAGTCCCGCCTCTTAAATCATTAAGTGACTGGTATATAAAGTCCTACTGGGCTCGTGTTATATCTACATTTTATAGATGTGTATGGATTTTTAAAGCTGGGTGTGACACATGAGCTTTACTTCTGTGTACACACAGTAAAGTGTACACACACATTAGTTCTTAGTACGTGTGTGTACAAATATCACAAAGAACTCACAATGGCTTGATATATCTGGGAATCATCAGAACGCCGGTTTATGTCACCTTATTGCCCCTAAATTAGTTTCTAATTCATGACCTATGATCAAGCGACCAAATAAACAAACATACGAACTTTCAATCACGACTTTCAAATGTTTTACACCTTTTCTCCCTGCGTCTGGAGACTTTCCCTGCCTCCTGCCGGGACTCTTCGCCTACTTTCCCTGCATCTCCCCCACAGTTCCCCGTTTTCTTTGGATACCGCTGGGTTACTGTCATGCAATTCAGGGTCAACTGCACAATTCCTGATCTTGAGAGAAAGTCAATGACACAATTCCCTTGTGTGGAGGAAGCGATTGGTGGACCGTTGGCTCGTTTACTGATTTGCGACTGATAGTAAGCCGTGTATACCTTACTAAGTAAAGGAGAAGAGGTAATAGGACGACTTCAAGGGTAGTTACCTTGTTGGCTAAGTCAGAAGGTGTTAACATACACTCTATCTATGGTAAGTCCGTAGAGGACTTACCTGGCACAGGAGCGGGGCTGTGGCTGTCCTTGCACCTATCCAGGTGCAAGGACAAGGACTACTTAACGAAACCTGTACATCTTTCCTCCTTCATGGCGGCTTTGTTTACAGTTCACGAAGCTTGGAAACTCCACAACGGCTGAGTTATTATTGTTAATAAATGTCAACAAAGTCGCCATGATTGAAGAAAGATGTACAGGTTTCGTAAAGGGGGTTTGTTTACATTTGTTACGACTGTCAAGTGTCCGCTATAGAGCACTGCCAGACGACGGATCGATCCCACCACTATAGGCCTAATTAACCCTCCAGGTCCCACAACCAAAGGCCTCTCTCTCTCTCTCTCTCTCTCTCTCTCTCTCTCTCTCTCTCTCTCTCTCTCTCTCTCTCTCTCTCTCTCTCTCTCTCTCTCTCTCTCTCTCTCTCTCTCTTTTTCAAAACGCCCAGTTTCCCTTTAAAACAAGTAAATATTACGCCTATTTAACACAAGTTTAACATTTCCTTGGTAATTATGTATTTATTCACCCATATCCGTATCACTTAACTAATTAGCCCGCATTATTATACCTCATTAACTGTTCTAGTAATTCACTGTGATCAAATAATCGTTATTGTTATATTTAAGGCTCTATGACGTCACAAAAATTATACTAAGCCAGCCATGTTTTTTATTGGTGGGCCGCAAATATATGGGAGGGGGGAGGAGTGACGTATATGGCTTCACAGCCAATCAGACGTCAGTTTCTGATGTATACCTGATAGGAAATGCGTTAATTGGCTATAGATATGGAATAGATGTTTCTGATTGGTTAAATATCTCGAGAAGGGGGTGGATCCTGGAATAGCCACGCCCATTAAGGGGAAAATATGGGCAGTTGACAGTTTGCTTTTTACTGGTTATCGTATATTTGACACGGTAACGCATATTTGGAATTGATTTAAGCATTAGCTAAATGTGTATATGCATTTGTGTTCAAAACTTGTGCAAATTCATTTTATTTCTTATTCATTTTATTGAATTGTAACGAATATATGGAAACTCATGCCTGGCGGAATCCATTCTTGGTCATCAGGGGAGGAAGGGAAAATCTAGGCTGGCTTCAGTTATATCCAATGTAATATATATTTATAGGAGGCTGGTAAAATGTATATATAAACATAAGTTAGAAGTTATAATAAATTATAGCTTTATCGAGTATTAGTGAAGTAACAATTGAATGGAACAGATATGTGGGATATGTACTCCCCCGCAGTTGGCAATGGACGCGGCCGAGGCTGCAGGGCGGCGTCAGCTGGAGGCGTGACGCAGCGTCACTTGCTCCCAGGCCGCCGCGGAGGGCGGACCTCCACAACCCACACTCATTACACTCACAATGGCGTATTTCCATCTCATTCTTTGGTTCCACTTGAATTTTTAGTAAATAATATATGCAATTAGTTAACACGGAAGATCGTTCTACTGCAGAGATGAAACTTTGCCCTTCATAAAGATATTGCTTATCAGACCTATCAAACAGACACTGTCTTTAACCAGATGTATTTTTGTTATATACGAAATAAATATATATTACATATGTTTCCCTTACTTCAAGGTGGCAGCAGTTTTTCTAATATATTTTTAATGTCAAACATAAAAAAAGTTGACAATAATAAAAGCCTATCGGGTAATGTGCCATATGTAAGCTAACACATATAATTTATGTACGATGTGTATGTACAATGATAGCGCGGAGAAAGGGAATGTCAAGCCCGCTCTTACTACTGTGAACTACTGTTGCTACTGTGGACTACTGTTAATACTGTGAACTACTGTTAATACTGTGAACTACTGTTAATACAGTGAACTACTGTTGCTACTGTGGACTACTGTTAATACTGTGAACTACTGTTAATACTATGAACTACTGTTAATACTGTGAACTACTGTTAATACTGTGGACTACTGTTAATACTGTGGACTACTGTTAATACTGTGGACTACTGTTAATACTGTGAACTACTGTTAATACTGTTGACTACTGTTAATACTGTGAACTACTGTTAATACGGTGAACTACTGTTAATACAGTGAACTACTGTTAATACGGTGAACTACTGTTAATACTGTGAACTACTGAATCACGTGAGACGGGCGGGGGAGGGAGGGCGAGGCCATTCGCACCTGACAGGGGAGGAACGTAAAGCAAAATACAGCCACATTATATTAACACAAAATACAGCAAATTCAAGATATTACCTAATAAAAAAACAAAGGTTGATGTCACTATAATTTTAAATATGCTTTTTTGACATAATAAGAAAACTATCATTATGGCGTTGGATATAGTGAGAGTCGACTTCCCCCGTTGATATAATGGGTCGCGCCCAGAGAGGCTACAAGCCCGCGCTCAGACGCCCGGGGTCAAATGGCCCTCGGGGGGGGGGGTCAAATGGCCCTCGGGGGGGTCAAATGGCCCTCGGGGGGGTCAAATGGCCCTCGGGGGGGTCAAATGGCCCTCGGGGGGGTCAAATGGCCCTCGGGGGGGTCAAATGGCCCTGGGGGGGGTCAGATGGCCCTCGTGGGGGTCAAATGGCCCTCGGGGGGGTCAAATGGCCCTTGGGGGGGGTCAAATGGCCCTCGGGGGGGTCAAATGGCCCTCGGGGGGGTCAAATGGCCCTGGGGGGGTCAGATGGCCCTCGTGGGGGTCAAATGGCCCCTGGGGGGGGTCAAATGGCCCTCGGGCGGTCAAATGAGGTCATCTGAGCAAGGCAAGATGTCAATAGGGAGATGCATCAATGTATGTGATTTATAATTGCTACGATATTTAACAAAAATATAATAATAATAATTAATATTATTATTATTATTATTATTATTATTATTATTATTATTATTATTATTATTATTACTGTCGGGGACACGATGGCAGAATTTAGGCTTATCGAGGTCCCCCCCCTACCCCCCTCCCAGGAGGGGGGTAGGGGGGGGGACCCCCACCCCCCACAACAGTTGCCTAACTCCCGGGTATCTATTTACTGTTAGGTGGCACCGCTGCCTAACATTTACTGAATAGTGGCATTATGTGAAAGGAAACGTGCCCAACCGTTTCTGTCCCGCTCGGGGGGTCCAACCTGGTATCCTGGATAATTTGCATGTACATTGTCAGGCAGCGGCAGGCGGGTGTCTGGGACTGACAAAGGAAATGTTATAATTTGCCCAAATCTCTCTCAGCAGTTTTCAAAATACGAAGCCTATCGGAAATATGAGTCTTTGAACGTTATTTTTGAGTAGAATTCATGGTGACTGCATATATTTGGAGTTATAAATTATGTTTTTTTTATACAAAATATCTAGTCCCCGCTGTTTTGCCAGGTAAGTCCACTATGGGGTCACCATAGCCCGTGCTATTTGGAACTTTTTATTCCCAGTAGCTGAATCTTAAACAACAACAAGATACAGAAAATATGCAAATTAGAGAAAACTTCGATGGGTCACATTTTGTCCAAATCCCGCGGACTGTCCCGACCCAAGCATGGCGTCGTCCACTTCCGCCTGTGTGGACCTTGAGGCGCCGTGCTCGGGACGCCTCCCGTGTCGGGACACCCACTTGGGACCTGTTTATCCGAGGCGCCTCTCCTCAGGTCCCGCCAGGCCTTGAGACGCCCCGGCGGAAGACGGTGATGGGCACTGGGAGCGGCGGGCAGGACTCGGCTGGGATATATCCCAAGGAACTCCCCGCGCCTCCGAAGGCTCTTGGCCGGAGGGGTCAGAATCTGGGCTCCAAGGGGATGTTTGACAGGGAGTCCGAAGGCTCCCTGAAGGATGCTGGGACACAGTCGCAAGGACATGGAATTTCAGCACTTCTTTTCACGTCTTCGGTGCATTAAGCACTTTTCTCGATAAACTTAATGATTATGCTACTATGTAAACACTTGAATGTGCCAAATTTTGTCCAATTGTACTTAACATACCCTACACTGCTATATGGTGATAAACTATATATGCTATATAGTGCTTATTTTACTTAACCTATTTTCAAAGTGAAGACCTTCAGTGACGTCATGACTTCTCCTTGAAGGGTAAATATCCTGAGCAGCGGTGCCACATATACTCTAAACTCTCACTCTAAAGTCTCATTCATCACATTTAAGCATATCAAACACCAAAAATATCACATTAAACTATTTATAGGCAATATTTATATTACCAAAACCAGGAATATATAGAGATATGAGTTAGCCGGACACATAAGTACTTTCCGGAAGGGCGGCAGCGGCGCCAAGGCCACACCAGGCGCCAGTGGGCGGTTACATGACGCCGTCTACCGGGTTTTACCTCTCGTTAGATTCAAATTCAAATTCAAATGTTTATTCAGGTAAAGTACATACATATAGGGTGTGATAGAAATATTGATGAATTTATAGATAGAGCTAGTACATACAATGCCTAAAGCCACTATTACGCAAAGCGTTTCGGGGAGATCTTTTGAATATTATACTTATGTTCTCTGTGTATTCTCCTTAACCGCGTGAATATTTATCTCATTGCCAGTACTTTCTCCTAACTGTTTAGCATCTCACATAATTTATTCTGATAACGCGTTGTGATAGGTCACGTTGCATTCAAATTACATTTTAAATATTGGTGTCTTATTATACAACACTGGTGGATGTAAGATTGAATTTTCGCTTTCTAGCGATAAATTATGCTTCGGAATGTAATATTTGTCGTTGAAATTCACAATAATAATAACACGGGCCTCCACAGACGCGTCGTTATGAAGTAATGTTAAGAGAAGTTAACCGTTTACCACTTCCGGCATCAGAGCGTTTCCGTGTTCCTTCATCGATCCGTTTTCTATGACGCCAACTGGTTGGCGTCATAGAAAACGCCAA